>NC_136261.1:68753406-68955906 GCF_964187855.1 Myxine glutinosa | reverse complement strand
TGATTAAGGAAAATATTTTGTGATGGCCATATTGGAGTTCGTGGCAACTCAGTTAGTGCCACTGCACCTTTAAAATGCATCCCTGCGTTCATTTTTCGATCGATTGAGTTGAAATTTTGAACAATCGGATCTGGACTGTCGTTGTTAACGACTCTAGCACGCACCTGTCCAATCAGGATGGAGCGGTATGGTCCCCGGATCATACTGCCCGCAGTTTTAATTAGTTTTACTTTTTCTCTTGGTCATATAATTTTGAAGACATGCATGTCATGATATAGGAAATGTTTGTTCTGTTGAACGGAAGAAATGTTGTTTATTTGTGTGGGTGTGTATTTTTGTGTATTTTGGATATATTTTCACGACTAATTCCAGTTAACATCCTGCAAAATTTGCTCGTTTTCTGGCCGAGTCGAAATTGCGTTGAGTTCCTATGGCATGCACCATTAAAAGCGCTGTGTAATGGTTGAGCTCCCTTCATTTCGTTTTGGTCATGCGGATGAGCAGACAAAGTGATGAATGCTGCGGCTGGAGCAGTAGAAGCGATGTTTCTTTTTTTAATTGAAATGATGTAATTTAATTAAACGTGGTAGGTGGGCAACACCACAAAGCATACCTCTTTTAAGGTGTGTATAAACCCTGGAGCATTTCAGCAATCAATAAGATACTGAAATGGAGTAATTTAATGAGTAATTTAATGAGTAATTTAATGAGTAATTTAATGAGTAATTTAATGAGTAATTTAATTCAACGTGGTAGGTGGGCAACACCACAAAGCATACCTCTTTTAAGGTGTGTATAAACCCTGGAACATTTCAGCAATCAATACGATGCTGAAATGGTGTAATTTAATTAAACGTGGTAGGTGGGCAACACCACAAAGCATACCTCTTTTAAGGTGTGCATAAACCCTGGAACATTTCAGCAATCATGACGATTTTCTCATGTCACCTGGAATGGTGCAATATTGTGTAATATGGTCGACCTTGGTTTTGTTTGGGTTTTGTTGTTTATTTTTGTGGGTGTGCATTTTTGTGTATTTTGTATATATTTTCACGGCTAATTCCAGTTAACATCCTGCAAAATTTGCTCGTTTTTCTGGCCGAGTCGAAATTGCATTGAGTTCCTATGGCATGCGCCATTAAAAGCGCTGTGTAATGGTTGAGCTCCCTTTATTTCGTTTTGGTCACGCGGATGAGCAGACAAAATGACGAATGCTGTGGCTGGAGCAGTAGAAGCGATTTTTTAATTGTTCAATGATTATTCGATATTGTTATGACTTATTGTCAATAGGTATACTAAGTGGTCAGGAGGTAGCCTGTTGCTATGTACAGTTTTATTCTATTGTTGATTATACCACATAGCTGTGGTGATAAAGGAAATGTTCGTTTTAAATAGATGATTATGATAGGACCATGATTATAAAATCATGATGATTATTATGAATGATATCATAGGGTTCAAATGCAGAATGATTGCACGAACTTGGAAAAGAACTTTCAAGCCCTATGGGATAAATTGGGTATTACAAGCGATGGAGTTTCAAAATTTAGCATGATTGAAGGAATTTTACAGTCTTATTTCAGGAGTTTTACGAAATTTATATTGCCAAGAGATTTTGGGTACTATTAAAAGAAAAATGATGAGATATTTTTCCCAATGAACTTTAATATCTGCCATCCATTTTGGCTGTCTCACGAATGAAGGATGAGTTGCCTTTAGTGGTTGCAAAGAAAATTTGTGGAGACCAGGCAAAATGGGGAAATATGTCAGATATGACCCTAGGACAGAACGGTGATTCATCAATTGACATGAGGTATGAACCAGAGGTGACGACCGATGAGCTTCGATCTCAGTCAATGGATGGACCTGTCCTGACATCATTGGGGAAAGGGCTTATGCAAGGAGTCATCCAAAATGATTAATTTGATTTATTGATGAATATTGATGAATTAATTGAAATTGAATAATTGATTGAATTGTTGATTGATTGAATCTAATTGATTGAATTTAATTGAATAAATTTAACTGGATAAATTGAATTGAATAAATTGAATTGAATATATTGATCGTTTGATTGATGAAAATGCGGTCTCAAGAAAGAAGCTTTGATATCTTTGTGAGATATTATCAATGTGAAGACAACCTTGGAAAATTGAGCAAGGTGGTGAGTTTATATATAGATATATATGTGCGGTTACCATTGTGTGATTTCCCCTTCAACAGAGCGGACACTTGAGAATTCACCCATTTCATACTGACCCTTTGGCTCATCTGCAAATACTGATCTGTGAGATTGGATTGTGCAAAAGCCACAGGTGAGAGAAATTCTCTGGAAATCACCATTTGAACAGGTGGAGAGATCCTTCCTGGAGGTACGAGTGAAGCTTGAGAGGAACAAGCTACAACACATCCAACGCTACTTTGATAAAAGGCAGAATGGGAAATGGAGCCTGCAAGAATACACAAGGACAACTAGAGATTCCACAAAAAGGTACTTGTACACATCATATGTACGACCGTTATGGTGCCAAAGCTATAAGGCAGGTCGAGAATTGGTATTTGTGGACAAAGGGACATGCTGAGGAGTTTCCAAGAGATGGTACATTTGAGCGAAGTCGATTGGAAAGATTGGGACAAAGATTGAAAGCCAGGAAGAGACAGAATCTAACGGTAGACTGGCTTGCATTCCATCTTTGGGATGGTGAATCTAGACAACGGGAACAGCAAGAACAGATAACGGATCTAGAACTTAAAATAAAAAGGATACAGGATACAGTGGAGGAGACAAATGCACAACTGCCCTCGAAATTAGGAATAAAAGTGACAGTTGTCCCATCTGATTTCCAGTTGTCTCCCCAAAAAGGACGGTACAGATAATTTTTTCGTGTTGCAGGAGATAACGAGAGATTGCAGTGGCAACTCAGGGATGTAGAGATGCAGCCCAGCAATACAAGTGCACAGGTGCACAGACCAGGAAACGACAGAAACCGGTGTTTCAAGTGTGGAAAGATGGGACATTGGAGAAGAAGATGTCCGTATGTCAACAGGAGGACCAGGTCATGGGGCAAACCAAGATCAAGGGCACCAGTGCTTACCGGTACCCCAGACAATTATTAGGCCTTCATTGCTGCAAGTCCCAAATGATGATTGGCCTCAACAGATTCGATTACTGGACAAACATGAATAACTGTCGATGATTCTTGTGTCTGAAAAGTTTTCGGAGCAAGAATGATTCATTTTTCTTTTTGCTTGTTAAAAAATTAATAATTAATTGATCAAATGCCAAAATTGGATCTTCTATTTTGGGCACAGCAATTTTAAATTTACAAAGTTTGGAACAATTGCGTTGCAAATTTTTTGAAACCAAGTGACAAGAGTCACATGATGATCAGGTGGGAATTTCGGACAATTGTTCCGCATGATTGATAGGTTAGTGGTCGACTGACGTGCTAATGGATGTGTAGTCAAATTTGGACAAATTATTGCGGGAACTGAAAGGGTAATTTCAATGTGACATCATAGGGGTTTTCTAAGAATAAACTTTTTGGTCCATTTGTGTATTAGCATTTATAAAATTGAAGGACAAATTTTATGAAATTGAAAAAAAAAAAAAAAAAAATAACTGACACCCATCCTGATCTGTAAATAATGGTTCCAACGCAAACAAATATGCATAATGCATGCGTGTGTGTGTGTTTTGTGTATCAATGTTTGTGTTTGTTGTCGTTGTTTTCAATCTTACAAGATTGTTGACACCGACAGTGGGCCTTGTCTGAAAATAGATAGTTCCATGTGGATGGGATCGAATATCGAGAGAATTCGTAAAATAAAATAGAAATATAATTTGATTATGAAAATTATCACTTTTGTCAAGGGAGATGGAGAATAAAGATTTGATTTGCTGAGTTATGAGCAGCTATTCATTAATTGTAAAAATTGGGAGTAATCTTGGGATTCCATTTTTGATAGAATTTATATGAGAATAACAGCTATTTATGGATATGAGCTTCAAAAAAAAAATGTGGGAGTACAAAATTAGTCAAAATTGGGAGAGGTCTTACACTGACGTCCCAGAATACACAATTTACACAGGGTAAACGAATTGATTTATCATAGTGGATTGTTAACAGCAGCCTGAAAATGTCCTGAGAGTGTGCATCCATGTAATCAGAAATCCCAGATTTGTTTTTACAAACAACATTTTGGTAGAGGTCTTGTGTGGACGAGCACTTCCTTGGTAGATAAAAAACGGTACTGCATGCTGGCAGCCATTTTTTACGGCCAGTTAGGCCAAACAAACAGAGGAAATTGTAGTTAAATACGTAATGTACACATGGCTATTTGTAAAAAAGGAAATTTGTTGAGATGGGAAACATTTTTCGAAGGTTTATTAAAGTGTAATAATATGACATGTGGCAAGGCAAACTATTGGATGGGAAAATTAGATCTGGTTATAGAAAAAAAAATTATTGACCCCTTGAAGTTAATTCTTCGAATCATTGTTTCACTGGCATTTGGAGTTCACATTGGAAATAGTTTGGTAGAACTTTGGTTAAAACCTTTGGTTGCGGTATTTTGGAACGAATTGATAAACCATAGGAGATTGATAAGAATAGAAACAAAAAAAATGGACCCAAAGTAGAAAGTTGGAGTCATGCCCCACATTGCAAGCGAGCACATGGGGCAAGGGGCAAGGGAGGACGGTCCCACAGAAAATGAGGCTGCACCTAGCAGCCCAGCAGAACATTCAGTGGCAGACAAATGATAGTCGTGATTTACAGTCATTTGAATTATATTTTAACACTCCTTGCATTGATAAACATTGCATTTTCAACATGTATTCCGACTTGGGATAGTGACATTTATTTGCCTACATGACATACAATTACCTACTGATATTAATACAGCATGAGGGATAATGTATCACAACTACACTCATGATCAGGGGATTTAGTTCGACCCCGGGAGATAGGGGGATCAGGGTAAGACAAATAATCTGATTTATGTTACATATTAAGGGATTTTCTTTATTTACCTTTTAGGAAGCTTGTTAGTTTGGTATATAATGTTGAATGTCGTCGACATATAATTATGTCATAGGTATGAATATATACAAGGAGTAGCAGACTTGTTTGTGGGTTTAGTAGTTATATTGGCAATTGTTTTAGTGGTGGCTTGCTTGAAAGCCTTAGTGACGGTGTGTTTGAATAAGGTAACCAACAACACGATGATAACGCATGAAGTGACAAATGAGGAAAGAAATGTGGAACCACAAGAGGAAGACTTTTATGGCGACATAAATACTGAGATTAAAAGATTAAATCAAGTGATGTTGCAAATGAATACAGTAGAATTAAGATAATGACATAACGAAATGTTTTGTGTTGTGTCAATTACAAGATCAGTGAACTCATATCACCACAAGTGACACACTGTTAGTAAAAAAAAAAAAAGAAAAAAAAAGAAGGAAAAGGAAAAGTGGGGAGGAATTATGGTAATAATACATTATGCTTAATTTGTTGGTTTGGGAAAATTTTTGGTGGGAATTAGATATTCCTGTTTGTGATTGTAATCATATACAATTTATTTTCTTAGAGTAGTGCTAAAATACCTGCACGAGTTAATTTTGAACTATATTAACCTGAAAGCAATTGTGGATGCTATTCTTAGTTTAGTAGAAAATACATACCTGATTGAATATTACTTGTGTGACGCATATAAATGAATATAACTTTTTGAATGTTGTAAGGGAAAACAACAAATTGTTGAATGTGAAACTGTCGGAAGATATACATAATTATGCTGATTTCATGGTAAGATGTACCCTATCTGATTCAGTGTGTGTGGAAAGCAGATTCAGATGTGACTGAGCATAAGGATAAGACGAGATCACATTTGAAGGGGGGTGCTAACAGAATTGGGAAGAAGTTCGAGAAAGAAAATTTGTGGCTAAAAAATGAAGTTAATCGTGGCATACACCCTCTTTCTCAAAGAATGATGAAGACATTCTCCCGTGTAACTTGGAGATGGATGCTTACCTTCACCAAGGAAATTTATGTGACCATTTGCCTGGATCACACTGCAACATATGAAAGAAAGGCGATCACTTACTCTTGTTCGAAGGCTTCGAACATTCATCGCATCAGAAGTTGCAGGACAACGACATTTTACCTGCAACCTCTGTGAAATGCGGGGACATATGTTATTACTTCACCAACTTCCGGGGAGCCAGCATGGAGCTGCAAACCAATGGCTGTGCCTTTTCACAACAGCTGTGCACGATTCTGCGGGCCACTCCTGGTATGGACCATGGATTACCTGAACACCATGGTCCCAACATCATTGTGGATGCATCCGGCATCCCTGTTCCACATCTTGCTGGCCAATCAACGTCACACCAATACTTGCTGCCCACTCACAATGAGGGAGGAGGCAAGTCGACTACAAGTGGGCGAAGGCCTTGTTCAGGAATTACTATGGTTTACAGCAAAAAGTGGCAAGAATGCTACATGGAGAGCAGGGTCAGTCTATGACTCCGCAATGTTACCACAACAGCGAAATCCTACACGAAGTAGTGCAGGTGCTATGAAGACATTAGGAGAAAATGTTTCATACCTGGATTCAAACACAAGTGATCAGCCCTTCCTTTCAAACAAAGAGTCAACATTTGTGTGGAGGCAAACGTTTTTGCCAGATGTTGCAGATGCTTTACAAAACTTGAAAATGAAGTGAAATTGTTGTATCTTGGTGATGGTGAAGTGTTGTTTTGAAAAGATATTTGTGATGCAAATGCAATAGATTGAACAATATGGAAGGAGTCAATGACCAACGAAATGTTTTGTGATCAGATTCTTGCAGGATGACGGTGTATGCCTAAGGAAATTGTATTGATGTTTACTTGTAGTGATTGATTGAGTACTTGTATTAATGTTTACTTGTAGTGATTGATTGTTTACTTATATTGATGTTTAGATTAATGGTTAATATAAACAAAAACAAAAAGATGAGGGAATTGTGGAAGTGTAACTCAGCGTAACTCATTGGTTTGAACTGGTAACGAACCAAGGTACGAGCAGGTGGTCGTAAGAATGTCAGGAATGCATCTCGCCCTGTCGAAGCTGGGAGTCCTGTTGTGTAGCTTTAGCACGACCCCGGGCTAACACACATTCCCAAGCCCGTACTATTGTCTTTCATCGGGATGCAAAGAGGATGAAGCAAATTCCCAGCAGGGAGGAGCGAGTTGGTGCCAGGAAGGCGAGCAGGATGACTAAGTAACATTTCTGCGGAGAAGGGATTACGATTTCAGCACACAGAGGATTAACTGAAGTTTGCCCATATAAACAGAACAGACTTTGAGTCAAGATGACTTGCCATCAGAAGCCCTGCCCAATGGAATGAACGAGTACGGCGTTACGGAGAAACATCGGCTGAGAAAGAGGGACTATGCGGATAGAGTTATCTGGTCCATTGAGTTAACGGTAGTTATTAGTATTTGAATGAAGTGAACAACTAGTTAATAAAGTCATGACCTTTTGTAAAACCTGTTTCCGATTATTGGAGTCTTGAGTCCCAAACCACTGCCACGACAGTAGACTCGTGCACTTTGACATCAACAGTGGCAAGAGCTACCTGTAGGTCCCATGATGACATTCTGGGGTTCTTAGAGACTTATTTCAGCATCTTGCGGTCTGCTCTCGGGCTAAACTTGCTGGGGCGGCCTTGCCTGAACAAGTTGGCAGTTGTTTGGAATCCTCTCCACTTGTAGATGATCTTCCGGACAGTCGCATGATTGATTTCAAATTGTTTGGAGATCTTTTTAAATCCCTTCCCAGACTCGTAGGCATCTATAACCTTCTTTCTGAAGGCCTCAGAGAGCTCTTTTGATCTAGGCATGGTGACGCCGCACACTTCAACAACAAAGAGCAAACCAAACTAAATTGCTGAGGTTTAAATAAGGCAGGTTCCTCCAAGATCCTCACTTACGTTGTTCTAATCATTTGCACCTGAGCTGGTGCACCTGATTCTAATTTTAGGTATTTGAAGTAGTGATAAATGTGGAGGTGTACTTAACCCCTACAAAACAAATATCCACCATCTTATTTACTCACATAGCTTTGAGGCCTCTTTTTGTTAGGCCCACGGCAGTGCCGTGTGTATTGAGAGTCTGGCCAACTGAAATACTGGCGCCATGTTGCATACCTAACTTCGCGCGCTGGCACTGCGAGACGTATGTCAGCTGTGGCAATCCTGTAGTTCTGTGACGAGGGAATCGATGTTATTACTGTTTGGTCGCAGATTGAATGAGGAACAACTAATTCAAGTTAAAGTGACGTGTTGTTTGTTATTGGAATAATAAAATCTGCAAGCGGCGTCATTTATTCACACGAATTGTTTGCCTGTCGTGGCACACGATTTATTGTCAGCTGCATACAGCATACTGATAAATTTTATTTCTCTTGGCATGAAATTGTAATTTGATAAAATGGAGCTTGTATACTAGTTTTCAACTATTATCTGGAAACGTAACATACAATATTCCCATAATGCTACGAAAGTACAATGTCTATTATTTTATTCATTAGCTTGGGTTCACAAATGTTGTTATACTTTCGTTTTATGTTTTCAAAGAACACTCTACTCAGGAAACTGACACAAACAGTGACAAATATTGCATCATAAACAAGTATTTCCTGATATATAAGCATATTTAAACAGTGCATGTTACAGGGTATATGTGTAATAAGGGATTATGTATAATACCTGATTTTCAGTTATTATACATAATCCCTTATATATATATATATATATATATATATATATATATATATATATAATGGTATCTGTAATCTGGTTCTCCAACCTAATGAGCGGACAACATGACGTCATCGCCATGCGATGTATGGGACACCTTGCTGGCGGTTCTCCACTGATGATATGAAGGTCGCATAGTGACTGATATATATATATATATATATATATATATATATATATATATATATATATATATATATATATATATATATATATATATATATATATATATATATAGTGGGTGGGGGTAATATGGACCCCGGGGGAATATGGACCCCACTGAATTTCCCATGATGCACTGCATCAAGCCTCGTCTCCATATCACGGGATAAACAAGTATGGCCGACCAGCAAGTGAACAACTGCAGTTGATGATTCAAACTCCTTAATGACGGTAAGTGGCAAACTTCCAAAAGTTTTCATCTCAAATTTTACAATTCATAAGCATGCAGTACTGTGTATGTACATGTAGTCACTAGCTTGTTTGATGAGTGGTGTCCTTGGCTGAGTACACGTGAGAGCTGTCTACTGCACCACTGTGTGTAGAAAACTCCATCCCAGCCCATATGTACTGGGCATGCTGACATGATCGAGTCGCATGGTGTGGGGAATATGGACCCTTTGGTAGTGTCTAATATGGACCCATGTCCATATTTTCCACGGTCGATGTCCATATTCCCCACACAGGAAGCTAGTAGAATAAGTCCACAAAACAGAATGTTCACTGCCAAAATTTGAATCAAATACATTTTTCTGCACCGAAATATGTGACTAAGCAAAACTAGGCATGGTCCAAGTAGCCGTCAAGTATCGGCTGTTTGTTAACAGCCGATAACATGTACACTTGATTCTGTATAAAAATCCGACAGTGACTATGCACTTTCGGAGATTTAACTCGCCCCGAAAAAGCGTTATCATCACATCCTCTCCTTCTAAAAGACGTTTGATTGTGGAACATCAAGAACAAGAGAGAAGGGCATTGAAGAAAGGGCCAACACGGGAGAAGCAGAATCCTATATCCCCAACTAATTTGAAAGCGGACAAAGGCAACAGACCACGAACAAAGTGTGGTCCTCCAGTTCGAAAGCAGGTTACCAAGTTTGCTAAGCAACACAGAAAAGGACATTAAAACTGCATGAGTAATTGCTACTGCATATATTGCAATGAGTTATTTGTTGATCCACCTGAATTTTCTTGGATCCAATGCAGTGAATGCAAGCAATGGGTCCACGAAAACGAAACTGACTATGAGGGTATAGGTGCTTTCGTCTGTGACGAGTGTCGTTAAGGTTGTTGTTCACTGAAAAATCGGAAAGTAACATTTGTCCCAGGGAACATTTGTCGAAAAGAAACTGGACTTACCACATTGAGGTAATATGGATCCGCGGTCCATATTACCCCAATGGGGGGCTCCATATTACCCCAATGGGGGGGGGGGGGTCAATATTCCCCATGTTGTTTGGAATATGGACACTGATGGCATATTTTTATTTGTCCCATCAATATAATATGTCTTTGATTTTATTCAACCCAAACTGCATGGGGATGTAGTCTGTCTGGTTGTCTAAATAAACCATTATTTGGACATTTTCCTTGTCTATTTGTATAGCCTCTATCGGGACTTTGGCTTAGGGGGTCCATATTACCCCCACCTACCCTATACCCTATACACTGCATATGTACACGAAAAATGTTACAGGGAATATGTATAATATATATATATGGTTGACTAAATAAATGTTAAGCTCACCAGAGACCTAATACACACGTGTCATGTCACTTTTGATTTGAAACCAATTTATATTAAGCGATTTCACTTACCGAACATAAATATGAGTAAGGTGATGGATTCCATCCAACTCGGCGTATTTTAACCGCCCAAATAGCACTTCGTTCCTTGTCTCGAGGAAATCTGTGCATTATACGACCTTGTCCTGGTCTAACAGAACATCCCCAAGTGGCACAACACACCATATTGGTTGATTTTATTGAAATATTACTCAAATGAAATATGCAACGATACGAAGCAATGGCACGGAATGGGTGCAGCGGGAAAGCTGCTCGGCTGAGGTGGTATGCAAAATGGCGCCTGTAAACCACGTGACGCGGGCTCGACCAATCACGGCGGTAGTTGAGCAGATCAAAGGCTGGCCAGACTCTGTTAATATATGGCACTGGCCCACGGTGTCTTGCTCTCACAGTTTTATTTCTACTTTAATTCGATATATCATTTTATTTTTTACAGTCGCTAACATGGTTTTAGACTCCATTGGAAAAAACGGGAATAAAATTCGATGAAAGTTACCGTTTATAGAGCAAAATGCATTTTCAAAGGCCTGTAACATAAAGCCCATTCATTGAGTCTCCCTCACGGCTTTATCTCGACTAATTCACCATCACAGTCGCTGGGTGGTTCAAGTCTCAGTTTCAGCTAAAGTTGAGATAATCGGCGACATGTATTCCAACAGCCATTTTGAATGTGTCGACTGTTATGTCGGCACGGGGAAGGAGAGAGGGGTGAAAGGGGAGAATGACCAGAGAATGAGAGAGGGGAAGGAGGGAGGGGAAGGAGGGAGGGGAAGGAGAGAGGGGAAGGAGAGAGGGGAAGGAGAGAGGGGAAGGAGAGAGGGGAAGGAGAGAGGGGAAGGAGAGAGGGGAAGGAGAGAAGGGAAGGAGAGAAGGGAAGGAGAGAGTATATTATTTTTATATTATTTATATTTATATTACTTATTTATTATCCGTTATTTACAGACTTGGCATTTAATATCGAATTTTTTTTATTTTCTTGACTTGGGTTTACTTTCTTAACTCAGTATATCAATCTGGTGAGTTTCTTTTACACTTTGGTGATTTATTTGTTAAAAGAACCATGTCACTGATTGTCTGTCGCAGCAAGAAGTCAACAACAGGATTATATCACAGGTGGCGTCGCAAAATGTACGGACAGGTGCATTTGACGATTGGCTTCACAGTCGGGTATACAAGGGTTGTTGCATTCTGTATTAGTGGAAAACAACAGCTGCACGTCTACAAAAGTTATTGCCGCTTCCTCTGGAGATGGTCCGTCAACTCGACAATGCTGTTTGTCATGGAGTGGTGGCTTTACGAAATTACGGCATGAAACAGCGTGCTATTGCTCGGCAGTATGGCATCACTCAAGGTCAGGTGTCAAAGATCCTGAAAACGAAATGCTCAGAGGGGTGTCCCTACTCCAATACCGAGGCCAGGACGTCCCCGCAGAACCTCAAGGAGGGATGATCGCCAGCTGCACCGGTTAGTCCGCAATGGCCGTATCAAGTCAGCTAATCGGCTTAGGGCTGAGTGGCAGCAACTGACAAATGTGCCTGTATCCAGAAGGCCAGTCAACCAACGACTGGTTCAAGCAGGCTAACGTGCCAGGCGTTCCCTGAGAAAGCCACGCCTGACCAGACAACATGGCCAGCGCCGATTGCAGTGGGCCAGAGAGCACCGTCAATGGCAGCCAGGACACTGGAATCACGTGATCTTCAGTGACGAGTCTAGATTTCTGGTCTATCGTCAAGATGGCCACGTCCGAGTGCGCAGACAAGTGCATGAAGCCTACAACAAAGATTGTATAGTGCCAAGAATCCAAGCTGGAGGTGGTGGGGTGACCGTTTGGGCTGCTTTTCATGCAGGGGGCAAAACTGACCTGGTTGTTCTGAATGGAAACCTGAACCAGTTCAAGTACAGGGCCATTCTGGAAGAAACATTGTTTCCATTTGCTTGTGCAGCCTTTCGAGGAAACTTTGTCTTCCAAGATGACAATGCACAGCCTCATTGAGCTCGCATGATCCAACACTTTCTTGCTGACCATGGTGTGGAGCATATGGAGTGGCCTGCCTTGTCCCCAGATATGAATCCGATAGAGAACTTGTGGGCAGAATTAACGCGTCAAATCGACCAGTTGGACCAGCAGCCGACCTCTGTGCATGAATTGCAGCAGGCTATTGTCACTGCATGGCAAGCGATTCCTGTCCAAACCTTGGCAAATCTCGTGAAGAGCATGCCTCAACGTGTACGTGCTCTCCTGAATGCTCGTGGGGGTTACACGAAGTACTGAACTGTAATTTTACTGTCCGTAATCCCAGTCGTAATTTATCTTTTGTTTTTGTAAAAAAATTTTTTGGCTAATGTGCAAAATAAAGAGATACTTTTGGAAAACGTACAGAAGTTGAACACAGTACTGTCCATGATTTGAGTTCGATATCAGTTTCCATCACTTTCAAGGATCAATTTATTTGTTTCGAAATGTCAAATGTGGTTTTTGTTTCTTTTAAAGGTCACATTAACAAAATCTAGAATAATTTCAACATAATTCCAATGAACTTTTGGTTCTAAGACATCTTGAAAAGTAAGTTCACCCCCACAAAAAAAATATTCCATATTAAATGCCAAGTCTGTATATTACTACTTAGTAAAAATACAGTGACTGAATACTGAAGTTCGGGATCGAACCGAAGTCCAATTATATTTTTCCATATCCCTGGGGTGTATGTACAGACTTTGTTTTAAGCGAGTCAACTCTTTTCCAACCATGGAATTAAACAATACAGTACTTCAAAAATGTACATAATAATGTAAAATATGGTATACAATATTTATTAATTACTACTGGCTCGAGGAGGGAGTTCATGTCCATCACAAATGTATGAAATCACCCATGATTTTATTGTTGTACATATCAAGGCCTTTCAAAAAAGTTTGGGTGACAGGCCCAAATCTGTATACGTTTTGCTACAGACCCCCCACAAAGATTTTCGCTTACCCCCCACCAAGTGTACATGAGAAAATCTTATTTTCTCAATAACTCGGCCAATACACATCCAAACTTAACAAACAAGGTATCTATACCCATGTTTTCAGGGTCAAGGATTATGATAAGGTTGGTTTTGTTATGATTAGAGTCATTATGTCAAAAATATGCAAATTAGATCCAAAATCGGCCTTAAAATGGGTCATTTACTCGAAGAATAAATATATGATTAACATAGCCTCTTAAAAGTAGTAATTGAACATGCATCCATTGATTGGAATGTTTAAAACTTATCTAGGGTGACTGCTAGCATTATAATTTGGGTTATGAATGAGTATACATACCATCTTTTGATATTCAAATTAATTGAAAACAAAACTGAAAATCTTGTTTTCCCTTGTGACTCGATCCATTTGCACCACAGCTCAATGTACAACGAATCCACACCTATGTTTTCATGGACAAGGATCATGATTAGTCTATTTTAATTTTGATTGGGTAAGAAACTATGTCAGTTATTAGTTAGGGTGTCCATCACGAAATTGGAGTTTTGTTTTTTTGTAATTGGTACATTTAAAGAACTTCCTTTAACGAATCAACCCGTTGTAATCCGCTTTTTTTCTTATCTTTTCAGATAAATTCTGAAGACGAGTCCTAATCAACAATCAGCAATGGAATCTGTACGGCTTTCAGGGTCTGGAGCTGGTGATTTTGACCAGACAAAGTGTGTGATTTGTCAACAGCCAACGTAGGGGAAACTGATTAGCACACCCAATGGGTGTAAACGAATACGGGAAGCTAGTGACACACGAAATGACTCTAACAAAACGCATAAAACTGATGCCAGCCGAGAGTGACTTCTTCTATCATGTTTCAAACGAGTGCTACAAGAAGTACACCAATGCAAATCTGCTCAGACGCATCCAGAAAAGAGGGAAATCGCAGAAAACACCGCTATCCTCAGAAGAAACTGGCAGTCCACATGGGGTTGCGACTCGTGCTCACTGTGCTGTATGTTCATCTCCGAATCCTGCAGATGCACGAAGTGTTAAATACTTAATGAACTGCATCATTCGTGACAAGAAGTCATACAAACGGGACTTCACAAAATATCGTATATCCGAGTCGAATCGTGCTACTTCACTTTAGAAGCAGCAAACTTCTTCCAGGATGACATTTTCAGTCTAATTTGTGACCTCAAGGATGAGCATGCAGTTTTTGGAGCTGACTTGTTTTATCACAAACCTTGCATGACATTATACCTCCAAAAGTTCGAGCATGCTTCACGTTCAACTGGCGAACCACCGGAGCTGAACTCTAAGCAGCGTGCATGGGGCGATATCGTGTCTGAGTTAGAAGAGGGACTGATAAGTGGCAATGGTTATGAACTCAGTGCAATCAGAGACCAATTGAATAGACTTGTTTATGAGCATCAATTTCGAAATAGAGATGTGAAGATATTTTTTTTGAGACACTTTGGTAGTAGCATTGATTTCACATATCCTGACGAGGTGCGCAAGTCTTTGATGGTTTATAGTGTGCCATGTAATAGAGCAGATGTTTTGGCAGAGCGTATTCGCTCCATTGATCCTATACAGGTATGTGCCAGTGTGCTAAGGCAAAGTCTAGATCGTCATGATTTTGACTTAGATGATAGATTCGGTGATGCTCAAGATCTCAAACATGCATGCTCCAGTATGACAATACCGGAACCGGTACTTAGGTTTTTAGGATATTTATACAATTTAAATCAGGGACATACCCCAAGGCAGCTGAAGCTGTAATGACGGAGACAGATCCTACAGCAGAAGATGTAGATGATGAGTTAGATGACACAGATGAAACAAATAATTGTGAGGGTTGGAATAACAGTGATTGTGAACAGAAAGCTGATGGTTGCCTCTCTGCTCAAGGCTGCAGGAAGATCCAAACTCTGTTTCAGACTATGTACTATGTACATCATTGTGGCAGAAAGAGAACACCAATGCATATAATTAATGGTGAATCAGCTCACAGTCTTGGGCGTGGAGGGAAAATCCTCACCATTATCTTGAATCGCCAAGGGCTTGCACTAAGCTATGCAGAATTGCGGCGATACCAGTATGACATTGCAACCTACACTGCACAGCAGAATAAACAGGACGTTGCGCTACCAGCTCATTTTGATCCTGGAGAATTCACATCATCGGGCTTCGACAACTGGGATCACGAAGGTGCTAGTGTGTCTGAGCATGACACAGTCTGTGTTCTTTTCCAGGACAAACCTAGTTCCCAGAGATTCAAGCCCAAACGGTCTGATACATTGGTCGAACATGGCCCGCAACCCGCATGCTTTCAAGGAAACGCTCCCATGCGCTCGTCTAATGTGCCCTTGTCGAGCAGCCCTGGTAAAATGTTCTGTGTTCTGCAAGTGCCAGAATACGGAAAACTGTAAAAAAATCCTTACAATTGATATGATACATTAGACTCTGTTATGATACTGACATCTAGGCTGCAATGGGTACAGTGAGTGCACAGCCGATCAAGAGCCTGTACTTTATGTGTCTTTGCTATAATTATGATGTAAATAAATTTTCATTTACATGTTTAATACCAATGTTGTTTTGTTACCTTAACATTTTAACAATAAAATGAGATTCTTCAATAATGATGGCTTCTAATTAGCATAATTAACGTATTATTGATACAGTTTCTTACCGAATCAAAATTAAAATAGACTAATCATGATCCTTGTCCATGAAAACATAGGTGTGGATTCATTGTACATTGAGCTGTGGTGCAAGTGGATCGAGTCAGAAGGGACTTGCTCACCAAATCAATTCATCCCCAAAAAAATATCCATCTCCTATAGTGCCTTTTTTCTACATTCCCTAAACTCTCCTGCACTCCATCCTCCATCCAGCGTCCTTAAACGTATTTTTAACTCGAAGGTCACAAGAAACTCATTTTGCAATAAATGTTCGTTTCCCATAAATCGTACACTTTCAAAAATCCAATCTCACCCCTCCCCTCCAAATCTTCCCCATAACCCCTCCCCTCCAAATCTTCCCCATCACCCCTCCCCTCCAAATCTTCCCCATCACCCATCCCTTTCAAATCTCCCCCCTTGCCCCCTCCCTCCTAAACTACCCCCTCACCCCTCCCCGCCAAGACGCCCCCTCGCCCCTCCCCTCCTAGACTCCTGCCTCACCCCTCCCCTCCAAATCTCCCCCATATCCCATCCCTTTCAAATCCCTCCCCTTGTCCCTTCCCTCCCAAACTCCCCCCTCACCCCTCCCCTTCAAATCTCCCCATCCTCATTGCTTCTCAATTTCCCCCCTCTCACTCCCCCTCCTCAAAGCGTCCTCCCCGCTTCTTCCCCCTTCAAACTCTCACCTCCATCTCCCCCAACCTTCTGCCTCGCTCTTCCCCCTCCTCAAATAACACCTCATTGTGGCTCACCCAATCACCATCAAACCTTTTGTCCGCCCCATCCTTCCCTTTCTCCGAGCTATTCTGAAATCTCTGACACACCTTCAACAGCTCTCCCTACCTCTTCCACCTCTTCCACATCTTACCCTACCCCTCCTCCCCCCTGTTCTGTATCTGATGCTCCCCCTTCCTCTTCATTAACGGTATGGACCTCAAACATCCGGGGCCTTCGTTCAAACTTAACTGATCTCTCCATACAGGTTGCTTCTGTCGAACCAGACGTGATCTGCTTAACAGAAACTTTCCTCCTTTATGATGTCTCTGATTCCATAGTATCTCTCCCGGGCTACTCCCTCCTCCGGTATGATAGACCTGAGCCTCGTCCTGGAGGCGGGGTTGCTATCTTTATCAAAAACTCTCTTCCTCACTCGCCCTGCACTGCACTCTCTCCACCTCACCCCCAGGAATACCTCTGGCTACGGCTTCCCCTTCGCTCCCACCTCTTGTTCATATGTGTGTTGTACCGTCCACCAAACAGTGATGACTCCATCTACATCTCGCTGTCTGATGATATGGACCAACTTCTATCTACTCATCCCAACTCTCTCTTCCTCATATGTGGTGATTTCAACTGTCATCATGCCAGTTGGCTGGGTGTGGGTACCTCTCTCACCAGCCATGGCTCCTCAGCAAAGGACTTCTGCGACTCACTGGGACTGATACAATCTGTCAATTTCCCGACCCGGATCTCAGTCAACGGAACATCTTCTCTTCTGGACTTGGTTATGACTAACTTCCCTGAAAATGTCTGCTGCTCTTCTTCTGCTCCGATCGGATCATCTGATCATGTCCTTGTTAAAGTGGACATCTCTCTGACCATCCTCAGGGAGCCTGCTCAGCGTCGACGAGTCTGGCATTTCACTCAGGCCAACTGGCACGGTCTTCAAGCAGCCATCAATCATCTGGACTGGTCTCCCATCTCTACCACCTGTGACATCAACTCATCCTGGGAATTCTTCCAAAGTAAATTGCTCTCTCTCATGCACAGATTTATCCCATCTCGTCTTCAGTTGTCATACCCTTCCTCCCATCCATGGTACACGGAATCTTGTGGTGAGGCTGTTGCCCAGAAACAACTTGCCTTCGTCTCCTGGAAAGCAAATCCAACGGAAGGAAATCTCATTTCCTTTCACAAAGCCCGAAACAAGTGTGTGTCCACCCTCAGGAGAGCCAGGAAACAATATCTCTCCGTTCTCAAGACCGAACTCTCTTATCTGTCTCCCTCTTCCAAATCCTGGTGGCGTCTGGTCAAATCCGTTTCTGGTGTTTGTTCCCCCTCCATCCCCTCCCTTACCTCATACGGCTACACAGCTGACTCCGCACGTGAAAAAGCTGAATGCCTCAACTCTGTGTTTGCCTCTAAATCTTGTGTCCCAAACCCATCCCTCTCTGTACCCACCATACCCAGTCGTACCCTGCTGCTCCTGGACTCCGTGTCCTTTCCTCCTGACAAGGTGGAAAAGTTTCTGTCAACCCTCGACTCTGATTCTGCAACTGGACCCGACGGCATCAGCCCACGGGTCCTAAAATCCTGCTCTGCTGCTCTATCTCACCCTCTCTCTGTTCTCTTCACCCTCTCTTTTGCTCAAGGTCAACTGCCATCTGCTTGGAAATCAGCCAACATCACCGCTTTGCACAAAAAAGGTGCAAAAACAGATCCTAGCAACTACAGACCAATCAGCCTTCTCCCAATTATCAGCAAAGTCATGGAATCCATCATTGCTTCGGATATGAAATCTTTCCTCTTCTCCAATGGCTTGATCTCTGATCATCAATTTGGTTTCAGACCAGGTCACTCTACTCTGGACATGCTGCTTCTGCTGTCTCAACAATGGATGGAAGTCCTCAATGCCAAACAGGAAATTAGAGCTGTCTCCCTCGACATATCACGTGCCTTCGACACGGTCTGGCACCCCGCTCTGCTCACCAAACTCTCCTCCTTTGGTATCCATGGAAATCTCCACGCATGGCTGGCGGACTTCCTCTCTAGTCGTCGTCAACGTGTGGCCCTGAATGGGTTTCTCTCATCTCCTCTTCCTGTTCAGGCTGGAGTTCCCCAAGGCAGTGTTCTGGGCCCCGTGCTTTTTCTGGTCTTCATCAATGATCTCTCTGACTCTCTCGAAAATCCTCTCTATCTCTTTGCTGATGACTCCACTCTCTGCCGCTCCATTCCTCTTCCCTCAGATCGGCAGTCTGCTGCCTCCTCACTCTCTGAAGACCTGGACAAAATCACAGACTGGTCAAACAAGTGGAACATGTCTTTCAATCCTGACAAATCTCACACTCTTACTATGTCTCTCCGAAAAGATCGACTGGACAACCCTCCCATCTACTTTCTCAACAATCCTCTCCAAGAAGTTCTGTCGCTCAAGATTTTGGGTCTCACTATCTGCCATGATCTTTCTTGGGAAAACCACATTTCCAAGCTGGCCTCCAAAGCCAGTCGCCGACTGGGCATCCTCCGTCGTGCGAAGTCCTTCCTCGGCACACCTGAGCTCCTCACCACATACAAGGCTTTCATCCGCAGCTCAATGGAATACTGTTCTCCCCTATGGGCCGGTGCTCCTGCCTCACACCTAGCTCGGCTTCACGCTGTTGAAACCAAAGCTTTCAGAATTATTGGAATCTCCCGCGATGAAGCTATCTCTGAGGGCCTTTCACTCACTCACCGCAGGCAGGTAGGTGGTCTTTCTGTCTTCTACCGACTCCTCTCCGACCTTGCACCCCCAGCTCTCTCTGTGCTCTGTCCCCCAAATATTCCTACAGGTCGCACAAGATCTGCCAGCAACCCTCTGATGGTTAAACTGCCGAAATCTCGGCTCTCTGCTCACCTTCACTCTTTCATTCCTCTTTTCTCCCGCCTCTGGAACAAACTCCCTCACTCCCTTCAATCCCACTCCTCCCTCCAGGTCTTTAAAACAGCTGTTCACCACCATCTCTTAGCTTCCCCCATCCAAAACCTTGATCTTTTCTACCCCCGCTAATTCACCCCAGATCCACCTTGTTTGAAATTCCAACTTCTTTCCTGGAAGTCCTGGCAGTGTCCATATGTTTTATACATCTCCCACCGCCCCCTTCCCATGCCCCCCCCCCCCAAAGCCCTCGCCCTCTCTCAGATCTCTCGATGTCTCCATGTCTCTCGGTCCCTGCTCTCAAATGTTGTGTTTGTGTCCTTCCCCCTCTCTCCCCATCTTGTCTACCGCTCCCGATGTTATGTTTTATGTGTCGGTTTGTCTTTCTGTGTGATTAATGTTCGCTCTTTCACGAGCCTCGATCTTGTATACAAAAAAAAAAAAAAAAAAAAAAAAAAACAAACAAAAAAATAAAAATAAAAAGGGAAAACAAGACTAGTTTCCGTGTGTGTGTGTGTGTGCATGTGTTTGTGTGTATGTGTATATATATATATATATTGTTGCAGAATCCAACGTCGGCCTTCCCCACTTACAAAGGGGGGATTAATCCCCTCGCTTATGACTGACTGACGTGGTCCCTGTGGCTGTACAGCGACCTCCGGAAAGGCCGGTGGCACAGCCCCGTTCGTACCGCGGATAGATGTTATAATTGCCGAGCGGTTTTAAGCAACCACGGCACGAACCGTTACCAGGACTAACCCGATTCCTAGCGTTGGCCAAAATCGTGCCACAGGTGTCCAATGAGGGGAAAAGACAACAACGACGGATGTAGAGGAAAAAAAGGCAAAGGGTAAGAAATACAAATATGATTTATTTACTATTTACACAATTGAAAGCAACCAAGGAGTAGGAAAAGATAATAAAATAAAAACAGAAGAAGAAGCGGACACAGTGAAAATTCTAGCTTATCTATTACAGTCTTAATTAACCCAGGGACAGAACAAACAAAGACAGACTCTCACGGGGAATTGCACAGTGGATCGGCTGGAAGGAGGAATGGGAAGGCCCTGGCCACTGTAGGCGTCGAGGTCCGGCTCCAGGAGTCGACTCGCGTTCTTGGCGGGAAAACCTTGGTGTCTCCAACGCCACTCTCGTTCGACCCTTTGTGCTCCTCCTCAACTCAACTCTCAAAAGGCTTGCTGTCTCTTCTTTCAGCCACCAACAACCAACTCCTCTCTCAAAAGGCTTGCTGTCTCTTCTTTCAGCCACCAACAACCAACTACTAACCACCAAGAACTCCTGTTCTGACGCATGCGCACGCGTTTTATAGCGCGTCAGGCGATCAAGATGCCGGCCGCGAGGACACGCCCATCGGTGAGCTCGCCTCGGCCCTGATTGGTCACGAGGGCTCACCGACCCCGCCCTTAGAGGAGGCGTTGGCTAGACCACGCCTTGTCCCCGGCGCTGGGCCGACTCCTCCCACCTTCTGCTCCGAGATGACCTCGTGGCTAATGGAGTCGCGGTGAAAACCGGCAATCAGCTGCGGCGAAAACCACAAGCCCAAAGAACAGCGGAATGCAGCAAACCGCACAGAGGAATTTGTAATGCGGCTGACAAAAGGGGTTTCCAATGGAGGTTCTGGGGAAATTGAAAGGGGATACAACCTTGTTTGAATTCGGTGCAATGCAGTATTAGTTAATGGACGACATAGCCTTAACCTAATACACAGAATAAGGAAATAACTACCAACAAGGAGGAAATCTATGATTTGGCTACGTGATTGTATATGACCTAACTAAGGGACGCCCTATGACCTTTATGCACAGAATGGAGGCAGGAGGGTGGTCTTTACAATTCATTACACAATAAAACAAGTACAAAAAGTTTTAATTAAAACAAGCCGCGTCGATGTTACACAATGCCTAGATGCAGCTGTGCCTATAACGTCGATGTTATAGGCACAGGACATTCCTATTGATTCGATTACTTGATGTTATTTTTGTGCAAAGTGAAAATATATCTCGGCAATTTCCCGTGTGTGGCGACGAATTTTTAAATATATCTCGGCATTTTCCCGTCTGTTATTTCAGGCGGTGTATCACTGACCATGCCGCGATTTAAAAAAATATATATCTCGGCAATTTCCCGTGTGTGGCGACACGTGAACGAAGCTATACTCCTCTCTCCACATTATTGTGACGACGTATAAATTAAATATTTCATCGTGACGATTGTCATCAAATGGACGAATTTTTAATATATCTCGGCATTTTCCCGTCTGTTATTTCAGGTGGTGTATGACTGACCATCCCGCGATTTAAACAAAATATATATATCTCGGCATTTTCCCGTCTCTTATTTCGGGCGGTGTATGACTGACCATGCCACGATTTAAAAAAAAAAAAATCTCAATGGACTTGAAGTTACAGGCCTTTGAGAATTCATTTCGTTCTATAAAGGGCAACTTTCATCGGATTTTCTTCGTTTTTTTTCAACCGAGTCTAAAACTATGTTAGCGACTGTGAAAAATGAAATGATATATCGAATTTGATTTGAAATAAAACTGTGTGAGAGAGGAAGACACCACGGGCCTACAAAACAGGCCTCAAAGCTATGCGAGTTAATAAAATGGTGGATATTTGTTTATATGAAGGCTCTCCCAGAATGAGTGGAGCTATGGTTCCCAGAATGGGTGGAGCTTTGAGGTTTTGTCTTCTCTGCAAGAACAAGAACAAGAAGAAGAAGAAGAACAACAACAACAACAGCAGAGGGCACTCTATGAGCAGCGTCTGCGACGCGGCTAAAAACACAATTCTCATATCCACAACACTGCACCCTCCTCCTCTTAGGCACGTCCTGGGCCTATTACTTTTACTTTTAGTGTGGCACGTAGGTGTAGTTCCCTCTACATTTAACCTGACCCTGAGTGTGACAATTTTAAAACACAAATAAGTATGTCCCCCTGCTGCATTGCACCCTACCTAACAGTTTCACACCCACAGCTAACCGAATTGCGGAATGGTCTTCAAACTACAACATGAACGATGGGGGAGCATTATTTGCAGTTGACGCTATTTTATTTACAAAACGGAACCCAGGACCTGTGATTGTTCTTTTGGGGGGGGGCGCAGTCTGCCCTGCATCGACGCACCAGAAAGCACCAAAAACGCACCAAAACACCATCAAGCACCAGAAAGCACCCTTTGGTGCACAGTCATCACAGCTCATGAATAAAAATAACCAAACAAAACCTGCTGGTGGTCTCTTGCTCTTTGGCTCCCTCTGCCGGCTCTTGTCGTTTTTCCAGATGTTGTCTTTCTTCATTTTCTTACTGGCGGCCTATTTGGACATAATAAAAGTGCAGAAAACGTGTCCGTTTTTTATTTATGGCCCTCAGGGCCGACTAGGGGTGGTTCACTTGTGGGGCATAGGTGCCCTGTGACCAAGGTCCGCCAGCAAGATCTCGGGCCTTCATGGCCAGTTCCAGCAGAGGGGCCATGCCCCCACCCATGGGGTCCATAAGTGGTGCTCAGCCACAGTCATGTGGTCCATACGTGGTGCATCGATGCAGACAGCTGTGGTTGCGAGAGTTCGGGCGCACAATGGCGGACTCTCGCAAGCTCCCCTCGGCGCCCAGTGGCGCAAAGTCCTCGGGTGGGAGACAAGGGGGGGGGAAGAAGACAGGTGAGCGAGGGGTAAGGTCACAAGGGTACACATCAATAAAGGCAATGCAAGGTGAGGTGCGTCTGGAGACTGAGCGGAGAAAAGCTCGTCCCTACCGTACGTCACCCCCCCCCTGTTACCTACTCTACCCTTGCCCTTACCCCATATGTACAAAAATCAACACATGTACAAATTCATCACTACTGTCACGTCTTCCCCATATTTCCCCGACACCAAATTCGTCCCCACAATCCCTCTAATTCAAAATTTGCCATCACCAACTCATCATCAATCCTCATAAGGAGGGAGAGATGGAACACAAAACACAATGCCACACCCACGTCATGATGCATCTCACAATCCAAAACATCTGCACAGCAAAAAGAATAAAACATGGCATGGTGCGGAGTTTTGTCACCTCAGGTGAGTGGATGTAGATGGTGCGAGGAGATTCTTAATCCTAACTATCCTCTAAATGACTTTAATACACTTTACACTACCCCGGGGTCTTTCCCTGACAAACCATTGGCCATCTTACTCTATGCGGTTTTTAGAACCAAATTCCCATTGACCAAACTGTGGTGCTTCTCAATTTGGGGTCTCACTCCCCCAGTTCAACTCCCTGTGCCCTTGCACAATTTCCGGGCTGGGTCGTGCAGCTCTCCCAGCAGGTCTACCCACCTGCACACCTCCACCACTGTAGTTGCCTCCGAGCTTACCTGCTCCTCACCCTAACCTATCTAACTGGGGAAGGCCCTCTGGCGCTCTCCCCACTCGGTGCCCTCTCTGGCACTGGGCTACCCGGGTCCGTCCTCCGGATCCTCGGGCCCCATCCACAACTCGACCGGTTCCCAGAGCCCACCTGCGGCCTCACCTGGCCGACATCCTAACAGTGGCGGAGTGTCCATTCAACTACACACACTAACAGGCTACACGCCCAGCCATTTCCACGACACTAATGCACCCATCCAACCATCATTCTTCCACCACGCACCACAGATGCCAATATCCAACCACAATTTACCTGTACCCTGTACCTAACTCTTAAACTACCCTCCCCGGGTATTCGTGATGGGGGTCCAGTCTTCCCCCATTCACACCTTCGCACCATCCACTCCACTCCACAGTTCCCACCATACTCACTCCATGACTATCCATTCCATACTCCATATATTCCATACCATTTATTCCATACACCTGCAGTTGCACACCTGTGCAATCACTCCTATACCTGGTGCTTCCTGCACCCTCCTTCCTCCCAGGACCATTTGGTCAACACAGCACACATCACCATCACTCACTCATACACTGCTCCATACACCTGTTCAGTTGCACACCTGTGCAATCTCAATCATTCCTCACTCATTGCTCCATACACTTCCACGCTCAATACACTTTCGATTCTCAAACACACGGCATCATCTTATCTAACTACTCCCCTCTGGAACTTGCGCTTCCCAGTCGCCCCTTTAAACTATTGCGCTCCCTCGTCATTATAATCCAAACTAATCTACCTGCGTCCCCACTACAGGTATCATTGTCACTACCTAACCTTACCGTTACCTATGGTCATCTTCTCTAGATCCCTACACAAGATATCCTAACCCTCCCGGGCTAGTTTTCACTGCCACAAACCCCATAACTAGTGCTCCTCTGCCCCCGCTGTGAGGGATGGCAGAGTTGCCATCCCACCACATCGGGTATCTCTCACTATAAATTTTGCTCACCAAATTCCAGCCAATTAAAAATTTGCCAATCACTCTACCAATCATTTGCCAATCATCAAATTTTGCTTTTTAATTTCGGGTCCAAAACACGATCATCATTACACGTCTACTCACTTGAGCCTCTCGGTGCGCCAATTCATTTCTAAAGCTCGGCTTCGCAAAGCCGAGCAATGAATGCGGGTTATTTGGTGCCGGCGGTTGGATTCATCCGGCATTCGGTGCAGGGAAGGGGGCTTACCCGGGCCGAGATCCCACGCACCATCTTGGCACGGAGCCGTCCAATGGCCCGATCTCGCCCTGCCGGAACGCCGCAACAAAAAGGGGTCGCCATGACGACCCTTCTTACCGGGCCGCCCGTTCCGCCTAGCGGAGCACGGACGCGGCCGTTCAGAGCGCGGCCCGGCGTGGACCGCGTACGGCGGTTCTTTCGAAAGCGCCGCGGTTACGGTCCCCGCTGGTCCCCGCTGCACACGAAGCTGCCCGGCTTGCACCGAGGGCCCGCTTCGGCTATAAGTCGATCTAACCGCTAACTCGGTTAGCATCGATGCTCCACTTGCATGCTCACACCCCGCATTCCGTTCCTTGCTCATACATCCAGCCGTTCCCATGCTCCTTGTCATTGCACCTTCTCTTACACACCCAGGTCCCCTCATTCCGCTCACAGACTTTGTCACACACCTGACCACCACACACCTTTGCACACACTCATCGTTCGCACACCTCACCAACACACCTTTTCACGCCCCCTCCTCGGTCACATCCTCTGTGACAACCACAGGTGTGCTCTCTTCCGCACACCCAATCACGTGCCTCACTACAAATTCCAGTGTGCATTCCCACACGTGCTCGACCATTCCAGGTGTGCATCCTTTCACTCCAGGTGTACATCCTTCCATTCCAGGTGTGCATTCTCGCTCACCTGCCACAACCAACTCATGCTCCGTGTCACTCTCACTACTCTTACCACCACACTCGTTCGCACATTCACCCTTACCCTTGACAGCACACTCTGTTATCATGCACTCCTCTGTTACACACCTTTCTCACGCATCCTCTTGCGCACACTCTCCCGTTACACCCTCCGTAACACTCACCACAGGTGTGCACTCTCTCGTTACATCCTCTGTAACCCTCCCCATCCCGCGCTTCCATGTGCCCCCTCGCACACGCGCTACGACCAACTCACTCTCGACAGCACACTCACTCCTCGGCGCGCACTTTTTCCTCACACACCCCATAGTCGGACATTCTCGCACACCTCCACCTTCACACTCTGCACCTGTCGCACACTTTACCAGCGGCCTCTCACGAACACCCGGGTCCAAACCAACCCCCAAGCCGACTGAATCTCCCCTCACACCATATACATTTCTGCGTATATCGCCACTCACCTTGGCACCTCGTCTCCGCACCTCGTCTCCGCACCTCCTCCGCCACCTGCAAACTCTTTATCTGGTTAGCAAGCACACCATCACGATTTGAGCACCGACCTTGTACATATTCCATCACCTACTCCTTTATCTCCCTCTTAGTTTGCCTCCGTCTCTTCTTAATTTCACTCACCCCCTCTTCCACATCCTCTAATTTTTGCTTCACCTCTTTTATTTCCCGGTGCGTCTCCTCAATTTCGTCCTCTAAGGCCACCTTGACCGTTTCTATGTGTATCCTCACCTCCCGGTCCTTCGTCTCGATTTCCTCTGTCACCTCGTCCAACCTCGTCAGTCCCTCACGTACCATCCGACATTCCCTCTTCGTCGCTATTAAGTCATTTTTGATTTCTTTTTGTGTCGCTTTCAACCCTCCTAGTACCGCAATGTTCTTTTCTACCTGCTCCACTAGTTCCCTTTGTCCCACTGTCAGCTGTTCCACCTCCTGCGTCAACTCCTCTATGCCACCTTGTAACTTTGCCGTCCCATTTCTCACCTCTTTCTCCACACACTTCTCACCTCGGAGGAGGTCCCTCCTTCATCTGTCCTTCATCTGTCCCTCCTCGCGTACCCCCGAGACCTCCTCGCGTACACCTTGTCTTATTTCCTCCCCCATCTCCTCCATTTCTTTAGTAGATGCCGCCTTCATCTGTCCCAATTCATTCCTCTGAGCATCCAGTTTAGTGTCTAACCCGATTTTCACCTCCTCTATCTGGTTCCCCATCCGTTTGATTTCCTGGGCGGATTGCTCCCCTACTTCCCGCAATTTGTCGTCCATTGTGTTTTCTAACCCCCTAACCCATTCTTCATTACTTCCATCTGCTTCTCCTGGGCAGCCATTCTATTTTCCAACCCCGTTAACCCATTCTTTACCTCTTTTATCCCGTTGTCTAACCCTTCAAATTTATTGTCCAACCCCTCAAATTTACCCTCAAATTTCTTGTCTAAACCCTCAAATTTATTTCCCAACTGTTCGCTGGTACCTCTCGCTTCATCCCTCATTGCCCCCATTTGGCCCCCCAATTGCTGCCCCATTCTATCCATTTTTGCATTCAGTTGGGTCAGGAATATTCTGAGGTCAAACCCGGTTTGCCCAGCGCCCCCAGCCGCCACCGCGGGCTCGACCTCCGCGGCGCCGCCATTTTGTGCACCCCCAACCTCGTGCGCGAGGGCGCCATTTTGTGCGTCTGATACCTCCTCAACCACATCATCATTTCTCTCCTCCATTTCTTCCCTTTGGTCCTGGGTTACACCTAACCCCTCTTCTAGTTCCCCCACCGGCATCACGTCGCCTTGACCGTCCATGGCACGATTTTAAATTTCAGATGTTATAAAATACAATTTTTGGGCCACTCGTAATTTGAGTGCGCTAAGCGCTTCAGGTCCGAATCTCGCTCCCGACACCAAATGTTGCGGAATCCAACGTCGGCCTTCCCCACTTACAAAGGGGGGATTAATCCCCTCGCTTATGACTGACCGACGTGGTCCCTGTGGCTGTACAGCGACCTCCGGAAAGGCCGGTGGCACAGCCCCATTCGTACCGCGGACAGATGTTATAATTGCCGAGCGGTTTTAAGCAACCGCGGCACGAACCGTTACCAGGACTAACCCGATTCCTAGCGTTGGCCAAAATCGTGCCACAGGTGTCCAATGAGGGGAAAAGACAACAACGATGGATGTAGAGGAAAGAAAGGCAAAGGGTAAGAAATACAAATATGATTTATTTACTATTTACACAATTGAAAGCAACCAAGGAGTAGGAAAAGATAATAAAATAAAAACAGAAGAAGAAGCGGACACAGTGAAAATTCTAGCTTATCTATTGCAGTCTTAATTAACCCAGGGACAGAACAAACAAAGACAGACTCACACGGGGAATTGCAGAGTGGATCGGCTGGAAGGAGGAATGGGAAGGCCCTGGCCACTGTAGGCGTCGAGGTACGGCTCCAGGAGTCGACTCACGTTTTTGGCGGGAAAACCTTGGTGTCTCCAACGCCACTCTCGTTCGACCCTTTGTGCTCCTCCTCAACTCAACTCTCAAAAGGCTTGCTGTCTCTTCTTTCAGCCACCAACAACCAACTATTTTCTCAACTCAACTCTCAAAAGGCTTGCTGTCTCTTCTTTCAGCCACCAACAACCAACTCCTCTCTCAAAAGGCTTGCTGTCTCTTCTTTCAGCCACCAACAACCAACTACTAACCACCAACAACTCCTGTTCTGACGCATGCGCACGCGTTTTATAGCGTGCCTGGCGATCAAGACGCCGGCCGCTAGGACACACCCATCGGTGAGCTCGCCTCGGCCCTGATTGGTCGCGAGGGCTCACCGACCCCGCCCTTAGAGGAGGCGTTGGCTAGACCACGCCTTGTCTCCGGCGCTGGGCCGACTCCTCCCACCTTCTGCTCCGAGATGACCTCGTGGCTAATGGAGTCGCGGTGAAAACCGCCAAGCAGCTGCGGCGAAAACCACAAGCCCAAAGAACAGCGGAATGCAGCAAACCGCGCAGAGGAATAGAGGAATTTGTAATGCGGCTGACAAAAGGGGAATCTAATGGATGTTCTGGGGAAATTGAAAGGGGATACTACCTTGTTTGAATTCGGTGCAATGCAGTATTAGTTAATGGACGACATAGCCTTAACCTAATACACAGAATAAGGAAATAACTACCAACAAGGAGGAAATCTATGATTTGGCTACGTGATTGTATATGACCTAACTAAGGGACGCCCTTTGACCTTTATACACAGAATGGAGGCAGGAGGGTGGTCTTTACAATTCATTACACAATAAAAAAAACACAATTCTCATATCCACAACAATATATATATATACTAGCGGGGTCACCCGTGGGAATCCCACGGGCATGGATGTGTGTGACATTTCGACATATTGAGTTATATGCTGCACATTCATTTTTACAAAATGGTTACTGGCAAGTCATCAGATCCAGAAATGGTGTGAATTTAGTTATTTCACATAATATGTGACCCCTCACTCCTCTCCACCTGACACTCTCCTGTCTCCACCTGACACTCTCCTGTCTCCACCTGACACTCTCCTCTCTCCACCTAGCACTCCTCTCCTCTCCAAACCCTCACATCCCTCTCCTTTCCAATCCCTCACCTCTCCAATCCCTCACACTCCTCTCCTCTCCAATCCTTCACACGCCTCTCCAATCGCGCCTCACACTCCTCTCCAATCGCGCCTCACACTCCTCTCCAATCGCGCCTCACACTCCTCTCCAATCGTGCCTCACACTCCTCTCCAATCGTGCCTCACACTCCCCTCCAATCACTCCTCTCCAATCGTGCCTCACACTCCTCTCCAATCACGCCTCACACTCCTCTCCAATCGTGCCTCACACTCCTCTCCAATCGCGCCTCACACTCCTCTCCAATCGCGCCTCACTCGCCTCTCCAATCGGCTTTCCCCGTCTCGTTTCTCTCCTTTTTCTCCCGTCTCGTTCTTTTTCTTGCTCCAAATCGGCCCGTCGGAATCGGAAATCGGCCCGTCTCGCCCGTCGGCCCGTCGGAATCGGAAATCGGCCCGTCTTGCTTTTGTGCTTGTGCGTAAATAAATTGTGTTCATGACACCATTTCTGGTGTTGGGCTAGCGGCTAGGGTGCCGGCTTAGGATCCTGGGTTCGAATCTCGGTCGATCGCCGAATTAATGCCAGGGGGGTTGACTCAGCCTGTCATCCTTCCGAGGTCGGCTAATTGAGTACCAGTTCACTGGTAATTCCCTGTTTGTCGTTGAAGGCGGCAAAAAGGGTTGGCGTCAGGAAGGGCATCCGGCCGTAAAACATTGCTTCAAAAAGGGGACAAAAAAACAACAACTACCACGGTCCCCGAAAAGGCCAACCCCCGCTTTGCGGGGAAAAATGGCCTCTAAACGGTGGTTTTTACACCATTTCTGGATCTGATGACTTGCCAGTAACCATTTTGTAAAAATGAATGTGCAGCATCTAACTCAATATGTCGAAATGTCACACACATCCATGCCCGTGGGATTCCCACGGGTGACCCCGCAAGTTTGCATTGACGTTCGTCGATGGACTCGTTCGCCCGTCTCATTCGTTTTCTTGCTGCATCCTGTTCAAGTCTGCGTTCTTCATCGATCGTCTCATTCATTTTGGAAATAGAAGTTTCCACGCAGCGCATGAATTGTCACGATCCTCAAGAGGAATTTGTCTCGTAATCATCAAATGATAAATGGCAAGTAAATTATATTGTGGAAAATTAAAGATTTCAAATAAACCTATTTAAAGTGTATTCGCACATAACTAATTTTAAAAAACGAAGAAATATCTCTCGGTAATTTCCTGAAACATATTTTACTTCCGGCTAATAATGTTGAATTAAATAAAAACGAAGAAATATATGTCGGCATCATTGTTGACGTTTTTGTGACGACTGTCATCAAACGAAAAAGTAATATATCTTAACGGAAAAGCAAAAGCGAATTTTTAATATATATCGACACGTTGCCGTCGGTGTCATGTTGGGCGGTGTATGATACACCATGACGCGATTTTTAAAAATATATCTCTGCATTTTCCCGCGTGTGTGGAATGTTCTCAATTATTGCTGACACCGAGTCCAAAACCATCGATAAAAATGAAATCATATGGTGAGTTAGATTGGAGATAAAGGCGTGAGAGAGACTCAATGGCCTTGAAGTTGAAGTTACAGGCGTTTGAGAATTCATTTCGTTCTATAAACGGCAACTTTCATTGGATTTCCTTCCCGTTTTTTTTCAACCGAGTCGAAAACTATGTTAGCGACTGTGAAAAATGAAATGATATATCGAATTTTTAATATGTATCGACACGTTGCCGTCGGTGTCATGTTAGGCGGTGTATGATACACCATGACGCGATTTTAAAAAATATATCTGCATTTTCCCGCGTGTGTGGAATGTTCTCAATTATTGCTGACACCGACTCTAAAACCATCGATAAAAATGAAATCATATGGTGAGTTAGATTGGAGATAAAGGCGTGAGAGAGACTCAATGGCCTTGAAGTTACAGGCATTTGAGAATTCATTTCGTTCTATAAACGGCAACTTTCATCGGATTTTCTTCTCGTTTTTTTTCAACCGAGTCTAAAACTATGTTAGCGACTGTGAAAAATGAAATGATATATCGAATTTAAAATAGATATCGACACATTGCCGTCGGTGTCATGTTGGGCGGTGTAGGATACACCATGACGCGATTTTAAAAAATATATCTCTGCATTTTCCCGCGTGTGTGGAATGTTTGTGGAAAATTAAAGATTTCAAATAAACCTATTTAAAGTGTATGCGCACATAACTAATAAAAAAAACGAAGAAATATCTCTCGGTAATTTCCTGAAACATATTTTACTTCCGGCTAATATGTTGAATGAAATAAAAACGAAGAAATATATGTCGGCATCATTGTTGACGTTTTTGTGACGACTATCATCAAACGAAATAGTAATATATCATAACGGAAAAGCAAAAGCGAATTTTTAATATATATCGACACATTGCCGGCGGTGTCATGTTGGGCGGTGTATGATACACCATGACGCTATTTTAAAAAATATATCTCTGCATTTTCCCGCGTGTGTGGATTGTTCTCAATTATTGCTGACACCGAGTCTAAAAGTAAAACCATCGATAAAAATGAAATCATATGGTGAGTTAGATTGGAGATAAAGGCGTGAGAGAGACTCAATTGCCTTGAAGTTACAGGCCTTTGAGAATTCATTTCGTTCTATAAACGGCAACTTTCATCGGATTTTCTTCCCGTTTTTTTTCAACCGAGTCTAAAACTATGTTAGCGACTGTGAAAAATGAAATGATTTATCGAATTTGATTTGAAATAAAACTGGGGGAGAGCAAGACACCACGGGCCTACAAAACAGGACTCAAAGCTATGCGAGTTAATAAAATGGTGGATATTTGTTTATAGCCACTCCCAGAATGGGTGGAGCTATGGGTGGAGCTACTCTGCAAACCGAGTAAGCCACACCCCGGACAGACACCCAACAGATAGACAGACAGACAGACAGAATCATCTACGGCTATTATAATATAGATAACTGTAAGAAATAGTAGAAACTCCAAAGTACGAGCAGGGCGTCTCATTTGTATTGAATATATATATATATATATATATATATATATATATATACAGTATATATATATATATATATATATATATATATATATATATATATATATTATATATATATATATATATATATATCTATCTATATTATAATAGCCGTAGATGATTCTGTCTGTCTGTCTGTCTATCTGTTGGGTGTCTGTCCGGGGTGTGGCTTACTCGGTTTGCAGAGTAGCTCCACCCATAGCTCCACCCATTCTGGGAGTGGCTATAAACAAATATCCACCATTTTATTAACTCGCATAGCTTTGAGTCCTGTTTTGTAGGCCCGTGGTGTCTTGCTCTCCCCCAGTTTTATTTCAAATCAAATTCGATAAATCATTTCATTTTTCACAGTCGCTAACATAGTTTTAGACTCGGTTGAAAAAAAACGGGAAGAAAATCCGATGAAAGTTGCCGTTTATAGAACGAAATGAATTCTCAAAGGCCTGTAACTTCAAGGCCATTGAGTCTCTCTCACGCCTTTATCTCCAATCTAACTCACCATATGATTTCATTTTTATCGATGGTTTTACTTTTAGACTCGGTGTCAGCAATAATTGAGAACAATCCACACACGCGGGAAAATGCAGAGATATATTTTTTAAAATAGCGTCATGGTGTATCATACACCGCCCAACATGACACCGCCGGCAATGTGTCGATATATATTAAAAATTCGCTTTTGCTTTTCCGTTATGATATATTACTATTTCGTTTGATGATAGTCGTCACAAAAACGTCAACAATGATGCCGACATATATTTCTTCGTTTTTATTTCATTCAACATATTAGCCGGAAGTAAAATATGTTTCAGGAAATTACCGAGAGATATTTCTTCGTTTTTTTTATTAGTTATGTGCGCATACACTTTAAATAGGTTTATTTGAAATCTTTAATTTTCCACAAACATTCCACACACGCGGGAAAATGCAGATATATTTTTTAAAATCGCGTCATGGTGTATCATACACCGCCTAACATGACACCGACGGCAACGTGTCGATACATATTAAAAATTCGATATATCATTTCATTTTTCACAGTCGCTAACATAGTTTTCGACTCGGTTGAAAAAAAACGGGAAGGAAATCCAATGAAAGTTGCCGTTTATAGAACGAAATGAATTCTCAAACGCCTGTAACTTCAACTTCAAGGCCATTGAGTCTCTCTCACGCCTTTATCTCCAATCTAACTCACCATATGATTTCATTTTTATCGATGGTTTTACTTTTAGACTCGGTGTCAGCAATAATTGAGAACATTCCACACACGCGGGAAAATGCAGAGATATATTTTTAAAAATCGCGTCATGGTGTATCATACACCGCCCAACATGACACCGACGGCAACGTGTCAATATATATTAAAAATTCGCTTTTGCTTTTCCGTTAAGATATATTACTTTTTCGTTTGATGACAGTCGTCACAAAAACGTCAACAATGATGCCGACATATATTTCTTCGTTTTTATTTAATTCAACATTATTAGCCGGAAGTAAAATATGTTTCAGGAAATTACCGAGAGATATTTCTTCGTTTTTTAAAATTAGTTATGTGCGAATACACTTTAAATAGGTTTATTTGAAATCTTTAATTTTCCACAATATAATTTACTTGCCATTTATCATTTGATGATTACGAGACAAATTCCTCTTGAGGATCGTGACAATTCATGCGCTGCGTGGAAACTTCTATTTCCAAAATGAATGAGACGATCGATGAAGAACGCAGACTTGAACAGGATGCAGCAAGAAAACGAATGAGACGGGCGAACGAGTCCATCGACGAACGTCAATGCAAACTTGCGGGGTCACCCGTGGGAATCCCACGGGCATGGATGTGTGTGACATTTCGACATATTGAGTTAGATGCTGCACATTCATTTTTACAAAATGGTTACTGGCAAGTCATCAGATCCAGAAATGGTGTAAAAACCACCGTTTAGAGGCCATTTTTCCCCGCAAAGCGGGGGTTGGCCTTTTCGGGGACCGTGGTAGTTGTTGTTTTTTTGTCCCCTTTTTGAAGCAATGTTTTACGGCCGGATGCCCTTCCTGACGCCAACCCTTTTTGCCGCCTTCAACGACAAACAGGGAATTACCAGTGAACTGGTACTCAATTAGCCGACCTCAGAAGGATGACAGGCTGAGTCAACCCCCCTGGCATTAATTCGGCGATCGACCGAGATTCGAACCCAGGATCCTAAGCCGGCACCCTAGCCGCTAGCCCAACACCAGAAATGGTGTCATGAACACAATTTATTTACGCACAAGCACAAAAGCAAGACGGGCCGATTTCCGATTCCGACGGGCCGACGGGCGAGACGGGCCGATTTCCGATTCCGACGGGCCGATTTGGAGCAAGAAAAAGAACGAGACGGGAGAAAAAGGAGAGAAACGAGACGGGGAAAGCCGATTGGAGAGGCGAGTGAGGCGCGATTGGAGAGGAGTGTGAGGCGCGATTGGAGAGGAGTGTGAGGCACGATTGGAGAGGAGTGTGAGGCGTGATTGGAGAGGAGTGTGAGGCACGATTGGAGAGGAGTGATTGGAGGGGAGTGTGAGGCACGATTGGAGAGGAGTGTGAGGCACGATTGGAGAGGAGTGTGAGGCGCGATTGGAGAGGAGTGTGAGGCGCGATTGGAGAGGAGTGTGAGGCGCGATTGGAGAGGCGTGTGAAGGATTGGAGAGGAGAGGAGTGTGAGGGATTGGAGAGGTGAGGGATTGGAAAGGAGAGGGATGTGAGGGTTTGGAGAGGAGAGGAGTGCTAGGTGGAGAGAGGAGAGTGTCAGGTGGAGACAGGAGAGTGTCAGGTGGAGACAGGAGAGTGTCAGGTGGAGAGGAGTGAGGGGTCACATATTATGTGAAATAACTAAATTCACACCATTTCTGGATCTGATGACTTGCCAGTAACCATTTTGTAAAAATGAATGTGCAGCATATAACTCAATATGTCGAAATGTCACACACATCCATGCCCGTGGGATTCCCACGGGTGACCCCGCTAGTATATATATATATATATATATATATATATATATATATATATATATATATATATATATATATATATATATATATATATATATATATATATATATATATATATATATATATATGTGTGTGTATGTATGTGTATATGTGTGTGTGTGGGTGTGCACGCACATGCATTCACATGTTATCAGATGTAAATACATTGTGTAGATTACATCATTTGTGGATCTGATAAATTGCCAGTAACCATTTTGTAAAACTGAATGTGCAGCAACTAAATGAAGATGTCCAAATGTCACACACGTCCATGCCCATGGGATTCCCATGGGTGACCCCACTAGTCTATACAATAATACGCTTGTTTGTCCGTCCGTTCGTCTGCCTGTGTGTAACATTCCATTCCACCCATTGGTTGGACGGCTGGCCTGACACCACCCCATTTGTTCCTTGAAAATTCAGTCACCACGTTGGAGCTATGGGAAGCCAAAGACATATTTGGAGCTGTTATTTTTGCCATCACGTCTTTACAAGTTTTGCCTTCGACTGTTAAAAAGATCAACAAATATTGAAAGGGTGTAGTCGATTGGTGTCATGGGCCTTGTGAAGGCCACATTCTGTATAGACCTCAGGCTTCAGGCCTTGGCAGCGGTCTGTTGTCCATTCAACACTGTCGTGGTTAAATTTAATCGAAATTCTGAAATCTGTGGATTGTCGGACTTGGCTGCATGTGGGGCCACCTTGAGGGGTCATGCCAACCTCTCAATGACAGCAGACAGGCTGCATGGGATGGTCTACCTGCCCCCCCCCCCCCCCCACCCCTTGTCCTGCACACCAAAGGCCACTTGCCTCTTTTTTAAAGGAACCAGACGTGGGTTTTTTAAGTGAATATTTTAATGATCTACATAATCTTATAATCATAAAGTATTAAAGCACATATATTGAGTATCTTCTATATTCGCTCAGTCAACTTGAATGAATAAACCTATTCACGTCAGCAGTTACCGTTCCATAATTAATTATACAGTGCCAGTCAGATGAAAAACATTAGACGAGCAGCGAGGACATGAGCTGAAACGATTCCTTTTCATCTCGGACTAAGAAAATTAAATACACCTACAGCACATGGTTTAAGGTGGTTTACCAACTTCAAAGCCTTGCTGTGTAAATATATTGTCTCTACTCACAACACTACCCGGCAGTGATGAGATCTGACATTTCCACAAAGACAATAACTATCTCCTCAAGGCCTCTTGGCTTCTTTCCACCCCGAGCCAACCCTGTCCCCGGTATGCTGCTTCTCGGTGGAGAGATATATTTAAGGGGTTGTTCATCGAGGAACAGGGAGAAATATATGCTGGTGAAGGAGCTGCGCTCCAACGCGAGTCGAAAGAATTGACGCGACCAAAGACGGAATACGTCCGAGTTGCTTTATTGAAACAAAACAGCTCAGGTATTCTGACAAAAAGCCCGTTTATCGGGGAGCATTATATATACACATTTATGTCGGGAAGTTTGCCCGGCAAAAGCTATACCGGGCATGCCCGGGTGTCAAGGGCGAGCCTTGGAAAGGCGAGTCTGGACCTGCCCGGGCGTGTTTGGCTGCGGCCTGGCAAGTCGAGGCTGGGCGTGCCCGGGCGCTCTGGACGAGCACTGGAAAGGCGAGAGCGGGCATGCCCGGACGCTCTGGGCGAGCCCTGGAAAGGCGATAGCGGGCATGCCCGGACGTTCTGGGCGAGCCCTGGAAAGGCGATAGCGGGCATGCCCGGACGCTCTGGGCGAGCCCTGGAAAGGCGATAGCGGGCATGCCCGGGAAAGACGAGACCAGGCGTGCCCGGGAGGTTCGGGCGTGCCCGGGAACAGTGAGTCCGGGCATGCCCGGGAGAGGCGCGTCTGGCCGTGTTCTGGCCGGTGCAAGGCGATTGTGTGCATCCAGCAGTAACCGCTACACACGCCCCTCCAGAATCGACCTGCACCGGCAGGGTCAATTTAAGGGGGGTCCGGATGACCCGGCCGAAGCGACCCCTGGAGGGTCGTGGGGAGGGGTCCGACGTGGTGGTGGGTGGTCGAGCGGGGGGAACTGTGGACGGGGGGCGGCCTCGCCGCGGAGGAAGGGCCAACCGTGGTGGTCGGTCGACGTCCATTGCGCCGGTTTGAGGCGGTCCACAGAGATCCGGTCCGACCGGCCGCCAACGTCGACGACAAAGGACTTGTCGCCCCGTCGCAGGACCCGGAAGGGCCCATCGTACGGCGGCCGGAGTGGCCCCCGGTGCGCGTCATGACGCACAAAGACGTAGTCCGCTGTACGAAGCGCCGGGGGGACGTAGGACTGGGGGCCACGGTGGCGGGACGTTGGCACGGGGGCAAATCGGCGGGCGGCCTCCTGGAGGCCCGAGCGCTGGTGTGCGACGGACCAGGGACTGGTAGCGTCGGGCACGAACTCGCCCGGGATGCGGAGCGGCTGGCCGTAGACGAGTTCGGCGGCGGACGCCCGGAGGTCCTCCTTGGGGGCCGTGCGGAGGCCCAAAAGGACCCACGGCAGCCGGTCGGTCCAACCGTCGTCCTTAAGGCCGGCCATGAGTGTGGCCTTCATGGAGCGGTGAAACCGCTTGCACAACCCGTTGGCTTGGGGGTGGTAGGCTGTGGTGCGGTGCAGCGTGACCCCCAACGAGCGGGCGACCGCGCCCCAAAGTTCGGACGTGAACTGTGGGCCGTGGTCGGACGAGATGTCCGCCGGTGCGCCGAAGCGCGCGACCCAGGTGGCAATGAACGCCTGCGCCACGTCGGCGGTGGTGGTGGAGGTGAGGGGCATGGCCTCCGGCCACCTGGTGGTCCTGTCCACCATGGTGAGCAGGTGGGTGAACCCCCGCGATGGGGGCAGGGGACCCAACAGGTCCACGTGGACGTGGTCGAAACGCCGTGCAGGCACGGTGAAAGGTGCCAGCGGGGCCTGGGTGTGGCAGTGGACCTTGGCCCGCTGGCAGGCCGTGCAGGCATTGGCCCAGTCGCGGACCTTCCATCGAAGGCCGTGCCAGACGAAACGCGCCGACACCAGCTTCTGAGAAGCTTTCCGGCCCGGGTGAGAAAGGCCGTGGATGGAGGCAAAGATGCGGCGCTGCCAGGAAACGGGCACGATGGGGCGAGGCTGGCCCTGGGAGACGTCGCAGAGCAGGACGGTGCCCGCGAAGGGGATGTCGGCCAGGCGGAGGCCCGTGTCCGCCGCCTGGAGGGCCTGCACCTAGGTGTCGGTGGTCTGGTCGGCCGCCATGAGCGTGAAGTCCACGCCGAGGTGGACCGCGTTCGCGCTGGCCCGAGAAAGACAGTCGGCCACAGCGTTGTCTTTGCCGGCGATGTGCCGGATGTCCGTGGTGAATTCCGACACGGCGGAGAGGTGGCGCTGCTGGCGGGCCGACCACGGCTCCGTGACTTTGGCCATTGCGTAGACCAATGGCTTGTGGTCGACGAAAGCCGTGAACGGGCGGCCCTCCAGGAGGTGTCGGGAATGGCGAACGGCCAGGAATAGACCGAGCAGCTCGCGGTCGAACGTGCTGTATTTTAACTCGTTCGGCCGGAGCTGCCGGCTGAAAAAAGCGAGTGGCTGCCAAACCCCGTCCACCCATTGTTCATGGACGGCGCCCACCGCGAAGTTGGAGGCGTCCGTAGTGAGGGCGATGGGCGCGTTGAGCACCGGGTGAGCGAGCAGCGTTGCGTCGGCGAGGGCCCGTTTTGCGCTCGCAAAGGCCGCGTCCATGGCCGCGGACCAAACGATGTCATGCTTGGCCAGCTTGCCCCGGAGGGCCTCGTAAAGGGGCCGCATGAGCTGAGCAGCGCGGGGCACGAATCGGTGATAAAAATTCACCATGCCAAGGAACTCTTGTAGGGCCTTGATGGAACGGGGACGCGGGAACGTGGTGATGGCCTCGACCTTGGTCGGCAGCGGCACGGCCCCGGTCTTGGTGATGCGGTGGCCCAAAAGGTCAACGGTCGTCGTGCCGAAGTGGCATTTGGCTGGGTTGACAATTAAGCCGTGCTCGCTGAGGCGACCGAACAGTGTTCGGAGGTGGAGGAGGTGCTCAGCGCGGGACGTGCTGGCGACGAGGATGTCGTCCAGATAGACGAAAAGAAATGGCAGGTCGCGCAGCACGCCGTCCATTAAGCGCTGGAACGCCTGGGCCGCGTTCTTGAGGCCAAACGGCATCCTCAAAAATTCGAACAGGCCGAACGGCGTGATGACGGCCGTCTTCGGGACGTCGGCCGCCCGGACAGGTACCTGGTGGTATCCCCGTATCAGGTCAATTTTGGAAAATATGACCCGTCCCGCCAAACGGGCGGAAAAGTCCTGGATGTGCGGGATCGGGTACCTGTCGGGGGTGGTAGCGTCGTTGAGGCGGCGGTAGTCGCCACACTGGCGCCATCCGCCCCCCGGCTTTGGCACGACGTGCAGTGGTGAGGCCCACGCGCTATTGGAGCGCCGCACGATGCCGAGGTGCTCCAACGCGTCGAACTCGGCCTTTGCCACGGCGAGCTTGGCCGGGTCGAGGCGGCGGGCCCTGGCGTAGACCGGCGGGCCCGTAGTGGGTATGTGGTGCTCGATCCCATGCCGCACTGCGACGGCCGAAAACGTCGGCCGTGTGAGGGCCGGGAATTCCGCGAGCAGGCGAGCGAACTCGTTCGCCGTCGGGAGGGCGCACACCAGTTTGGTCGGCGCGGAGCTGCTCATCGTGCACGCCAGGGAGCTGAAGGTCTCGGCGTTGACAGGGCGACGACGTTTGACGTCGACCAGCAGCCCGTGCGTGCAGAGGAAGTCGGCGCCCAGCAAAGCCATGGGGATGCAGGCGGTCACAAAGGTCCACTGAATGCGCTGGCTGCCGAAGCAGATGGTGACGTTGTGCGGGCCGAAAGTGCGTATGGCCGAGCCATTAGCAGCGACCAAAGAGGGGCCGCAAACGGCGTCCCGCCTGTCCTGCTCGGAGGCGGGTATGACGCTCAGTTGGGCGCCGGTGTCACAAAGGAAACGCTGCCCGGACGCTTTGTCCCGAATAAAAAGCAAGTTGCCCGAGTGGCCGGCGCTCATGGCTGGGAATGAACGCCGGCCCGGCCGTTTCCCGACTTGCCAAAAGTGCATGGGGGTCGGCACGTCCGAGCCTTGTGTCCGAACCTGGCGTGGTAATAACACCATGCCTGGTCAGGTGGAGGCCCCGGCCGTCGTGTCGGAAGCGGTCGGTGCGGCGTGGCGGCCGCCAGTTTCACCGGCAGTTCGGCCTCCAACCGCGAAAGGCGCTCGGGCGTCGTGGGCGTCGCCTCGGACGGCGGCAGGCTCCAGGTAGCCGCGCCGATGTGTTGGCCCGCCGAGGAGATCTTATCGGCTTCCCTGGCGAGGGCGCGGGGATCGGTGATCGACGTGCCAGCCAGGGCGAGGCGTACCGGGTGAGGCAGCTGGTGAAGGAACAACTCGCGGAACAGAAAATCCGGAGAGTGCTCACCGAGCAACGAGAGCATATAGTCCATGCGCTCGGACGGGCGCGTGTCGCCGAGCTCGGGCAGGTCGAGCAGGCGCCGTGCGCGTGCCGCCAGTGAGAGGGCGAAAGCTCCGAGGAGGAGCGTCTTCAGCGCGTCATACTTGTCGGCAGCCGGCGGGTGCTCGAGGAGGCTCAGGGCGTGGGCCGCGGTGGCGGAACCGAGCGCTGCCACGACGTGGTGGAAGCGGGTGTCGTCCACGGTGATGCCTCGCAGGGCGAACTGGGAGTCCACCTGGGCGAACCAAACAGCCGCGTGAGCCTCCCAGAAGGTAGGCAGTTTAAGAGTCACTGCCGTGTCCATGTCGGTAGGTCACCAGTGAAGGAGCTGCGCTGCAACGCGAGTCGAAAGAATTGACGCGACCAAAGACGGAATTCGTCCGAGTTGCTTTATTGAAACAAAACAGGTCAGGTTTTCTGACAAAAGCCCGTTTATCGGGCAGCAATATATATACACATTTATGTCGGGAAGTTTGCCCGGCAAAAGCTATACCGGGCATGCCTGGGTGTCAAGGTCGAGCCGTGGAAAGGCGAGTCTGGACCTGCCCGGGCGTGTTTGGCTGCGGCCTGGCAAGTCGAGGCTGGGCGTGCCCGGGCGCTCTGGATGAGCACTGGAAAGGCGAGAGCGGGCATGCCCGGACGCTCTGGGCGAGCCCTGGAAAGGCGATAGTGGGCATGCCCGGACGCTCTGGGCGAGCCCTGGAAAGGCGAGAGTGGGCATGCCCGGGAAAGATGAGACCGGGCGTGCCCGGGAGTTTCGGGCGTGCCCGGGAACAGTGAGTCCGGGCATGCCCGGGAGAGGCGCGTCTGGCCGTGTTCTGGCCGGTGCAAGGCGATTGTGTGCATCCAGCGGTAACCACTACACTGGCAACTAGTTGTCCTGTAATTGTTGATTGATACGTATATTTCTACTGTAATTAAAGTCAAGCTATGCTCCCCTCCCCCCCCCCCCCCCCTTGAAGGAAATAAATGCTTCATATTGTTGTGGTTTTGAGAATAAAGGCAACCCCCCTTTAGTTAGTTGCACCACAACATGTAGCCTCACTTTAGCCAGTTATTTCTTATTAAATGTGAAGTAGTCTCCTTCCCAGTGTTAGTAAGCGTTGAGACAGGTAAGTAAGGGTAGGCCTCATTGGGCCTGGAATGCCATGTGCTGGGCCTATGGCAAGTCGAGGAGGCCCGAGGGAGGAGCTGGAGGGAGTGGCTGGTAAGCAGCAACGGCCAATGGGAGCCAAAGGGGAGTGGCCAATTATGGCAGCCAATGGGAGCCAAAGGGGAGTGGCCAGCAACGGCGGCCAGGGGAGGCCCTTGGAACATTCTGGTGGGACTCCGGGGGGGGGGGGCTATAAAACCCGGCCCGGATCCCCGGACTCGTGCTCTCGAGCCCAGGACTCTGAACGAGAAACGCTCTCTGCTGCCCTGTTCTCCCTGGCTTTCTCTCTCGTTTGCCCTCGCTCTCTTGTGAAACGCTCTCCCAGGACGATCTGTCTCGTGGCCCTGTGCTCTAACGATCTCCTGCCTGGACGCCCTGCATGTGCGCTTTTGCCTCGCCGACTTCGGGACACGCTGGGCGGATTCACGTACGCGCATGACTGGAGGCTGACAACCTTGCCATGAACATCCTCGAGGGACACGCCCAACGGGCCGTCCGGGGCGAACTGCACTGAGCGGCCGCGCTTTGAGCGTGTCCTCTTCTTCCTCCCTTCTCCCCGCGTGAGTCAGAGGGCCCTTGTCTGGGTTTTAAGTAAGAACGGTTAAGCTTCTCTCCTGTGTCTCTTCTCTCTGGCCATTGTACAATTGTGAATAAACCTGTGTTTTGCTTCCAACTTGGCCGTTTACGTCTTTTCACTATTGGCCTCGCATTGCACGAGATAAAACCGCTCGATCAGGTTCATAGTGATTAACGGCACGAGTCACGTGACACGCAAACCACTCGGGCGTATCAGACCAGCATGACTCATGTGAGGTTCAGCCCCCATCCTCGCAGCGGTGTGTGTATCGAAGGTACTCAGGTATTTGACCGGAAACCCTTCCACGCGCTCACTGTGGGTTTGGCCGCTGGAATTGCTCAGCAATCCGCCCCCACGAGTGTAAAGTGGGTAGCGGCCTCGTGGACTCGAAGCTCGAGGGGGAGAAGGGCTTAATCCCCCCTCAGTATGCCGACGGGCTCGAGATCCGCAACAATATTAAACCACAACAAAGTAGACGACATTAAATTTATTCTTGCACACCACCCATGTAACTACCGTGACCTGTAAAAGTATTCACCCCGAGCAATAATGCCACATTTAGATTAATTACGAATCATGAAGAAACATTTTTTCCAAATGAACTTTCTATTCATAACTGGAGAGATCAAACTAAACACTTACAGTCATGTGAAAAAGTAAGTACACCCCATGTAAAGTTTTGACTTTTTCAACATATTTCAACATACAGCTATTTTATCTTCATTTCAACAATATTGACAGATAAAGGTGATATAATATAACAAATATCATGAAACATTTAAATTTTGTGGTCCATTGTATAATTTAAATAAACATAAATGCAAATTTCACATGTGGAAAAAGTAAGTACAGTCATCCCTCGCTATATCGCGGTTCACTTTTCGCGGCTTCGGTACATCGCGGGTTTTTCTCGCTAGTATATGTAAAATTATATCGCGGATTTTTCGCTATATCGCGGGATTTTTCGGTATAAATGTATTTTTATATACTATTATTTTAAATATTTTTGTGGTAAAATAAGCATTTTCTAGCCTAAAAAATTTAAAAACGTAAAAAAATAAGAAAAATACAGTATTTAAAACATATTACAAGAAATAAAATACTGTACATAGTGTACAGTAGAAGAGTAGACAAAGAGACAAAGAGTCGTGCGTATGGAAAACGCAGATGCGGCAGCTTCCACTTGCGCTAGTTACCCACGTAATGGGTAACTGTAATGCTCTTTCTGGCTGTGCAGTACATTCATCATCGTCATCACCTTCATCGTCATCACCTTCATCGTCATCACCTTCATCGTCATCACCTTCATCGTCATCAGTACTGCACAGCTAATTCATCATCATCTTCATCACGCAAGTTGTAGTATTGAAGAGCCGGGGCTCTTGCTTGATACGGACGAAATGACGGGCAAGACACAAACTCGTCCGAGAAGATATTTATTCTCAAAACCAACTCGGGAACACTGAAAAGCCCGTTTATCGGGCTGAATTATAAAGCACAACCAGAAACCGAAAGCCACGCCTCTCAAGCGTGGCGTGCTTGGGCATGGTGGTCACGTGATCAACAGGTCTAGCTGATTATACCCGCACGCGCGGCACGCTTTGGCGGTCACGTGACCAGCCACTCTGGGGCCGGGGATCCCCGCCGGTGACGTCACCGGCTGGAGCAAGGAGATTCTCATGCGGGTCTTGCTTGGGGAACCCATGGGTCGCTACAGTATCTTCAATGGTGAGTACCCATTAGAATTTTATATGTTCTTAAAATTACGTATGTTTAAGAGTGTAAAAAGTGTTTAAGAGTATAGGAAGTGTTTATAAGAGTATGGGAAAGGTTAATAAGAGTGTGGGGAGGGTCATAAAGCTTTAAAATATATATAAATAATAAAATAAAAATATGGTCGCTACTTCGCGGATTTTCGTCTATCGCGGGGGGTTCTGGAACGTAACCCCCGCGATAAACGAGGGATCACTGTACACCCCTAAATTGATCACTATTTCAAATACTTAAAATTAGAATCAGGTGCACCAGCTCAGGTGCAAATGATTAGAACATCTTTAGAGAGGATCTTGGAGGAACCTGTCTTATTTAAACCTCAGACATTTCGTTTGGTTTGCTCTTTGTTGTTGAAGTGTGCGGTGTCACCATGCCTAGATCAGAAGAGCTCTCTGAGGCCTTCAGAAAGAAGGTCATAGATGCCTACGAGTCTGGGAAGGGATTTAAAAAGATCTCCAAACAATTTGAAATCAATCTTTCGACTGTCCGGAAGTTCATCTACAAGTGGAGAAGATTCCAAACAACTGCCAATTTGTTCAGGCCAGGCCGCCCCGGCAAGTTCAGCCCGAGAGCAGACCGCAAGATGCTGAAATAGGTCTCTAAGAACCCCAGAATGTCATCACTGGACCTACAGACAGCTCTTGCCACTGTTGATGTCAAAGTGCACGAGTCTACCATTAGAAAGAGGCTGCACAAATTTGATCTATATGGGAGGTGTGCCAGGAGGAAACCTTTGCTGTCCAGAAAGAACATTAGGGCAAGACTAAAGTTTGCCAATGAACACCGAAGCAAAGACCACCACTTCTGGAACAATGTGTTCTGGACAGATGAGTCAAAGGTAGAGCGATTTGGCCACAGTACCAGAAGACATGTTTGGCGAAAACCAAAGACATTTGACCACAACAACCTGATACCAACTGTAAAGCATGGTGGTGGAAATATTATGGTTTGGGGCAGCTTTGCTGCATCAGGGCCTGGGCAACTCACCGTTATAGAATCCACTATGAATTCTTCATTGTACCAGAGGGTGCGTGAGGATAATGTGAGGCCATCTGTCGGAAAGTTGAAGCTCAACCGAAGGTGGACCTTGCAGCATGACAATGACCCAGACATCTATCTATAATGCCAGTAATCTCTGTGTGTCTGTCTGTGTGTTTGTCTGTGACCGCTGTTTCTCGACAACCACGGGTCCGATATACTTGAAACTTGCCAGGTATATTGCTGGGGACCCGAGGATGTGCCTTTTCAAGGTTTGTAATTAATCGGACAAGTACCTACCGAGCTATGTCCAAAAAACGCTTCAACCAATCAGAGAGCAGCGAGCTATCACGTGTGCCGAACCGTTAATGCAATGCAAGCGTTAATGCGTTAATGCAAGGCTTTTCTTTTTCCCCCTCTTCTCTTTCTACTTTTCCTTGCGATTAAATTGCAAACAGCCAAAATACGTTGGCGCTAATTGAATAATTGGCCATTAACACTAAAATAATCGTAACTGCGATATGCCAACTTCCGGACAGTGCAGCCTTCCATGTTGTTGTTGTTTGCAGCAGCTGTTTGCAGCAAGGCAAGGCTTTTCTTTTTTTCCCTCTTCTCTTTCTACTTTTCCTTGCGATTAAATTGCAAAAAGCCAAAATACGTTGGCGATAATTGAATAATTGGGCATTATGTTTTACAACTAATAAAAACGAATTTGCGATTCATTCGCTTTCCTGCGCGTTTGTGTACGCGATGGCGATTTCTTTACCAAACTCCGGAAGCCGTTCGCTTTGGACCGAACCATTGCATGTAAATAGAGGGGGGGGATTGTCACCACTCGCAAGCCGTTCGCTTTGGACCAAACCATTTCATGTAAATAGGGGGGGGGATATAATTTTAGATATATATATAGTACGGGCATGCCCTAGTACCAGTAAATCCACCAAGGAATTGGCTTAAAAGAAATAAATGAAGGGTTCTGGAATGGCCAAGTCAAAGCCCGGATCTAAATCCCATCGAGATGTTGTGGGGGGATTTGAAACGAGCTGTGTTTGCAAAAACCCCCTCAAACATCGCACAGCTGAAATAATTCTGCATGGAGGAGTGGGCATAAATTTCTCCCAGTCGATGTCAGAGACTGGTAGACAGTTATAAGAAACGCCTACTTGAGGTTGTATCTGCCAAATGGGGCAATACCACCTATTAGAGCCAAGGGTGTACTTACTTTTTCCACATGCGAAATTTGCATTTATGTTTATTTAAATTATACAATGGACTACAAAATGTAAATGTTTCATGATATTTGTTATATTATATCACCTTTATCTATCAATATTGTTGAAATGAAGATCAAATAGCTGTATGTTGAAATATGTTGAAAAAGTCAAAACTTTACATGGGGTGTACTTACTTTTTCACGTGACTGTATCGTTGAAGAAAGTTTCATGTCAGGAATACCTGTCAAAAACATATACAAATCAAAATTCACTGGTTGCAAAAGTATTCAGCCCCTTTTGTCAGTACTTGGTGGAAGCACCTTTTGCAGAAATGACTGCTCTGAGTCTTTTTGGGTAGTCTCTACCAGATTTGCACAGTGAGATGGTGAAATATTTTCCTATTCTTCATGTGAAATTTGCTCTAGCTCTGTCAAGTTTTATAGGGATCGTCAATGGACTGCGATCTTCAAGTTTCGCCATAAATGTTCAATTGTGTTCAAGTCAGGACTTTGGCCCACTCAAGAACATCTATTTTCTTCATATTATTCAGCTACTGCAGTATGGCATCAGCTTTGTACTTCAGTTCAATGTCCTGTTGAAAATTGAATCTCCTACTCAATTTCACATTCACCAGCGTGGATCAGCTCGCTACACTTGCCTCACTACACGTCGCTACAGAGGCACAGGCTCATTTTAACTGAAGATAATTACTGTACGTTAGTTGCTGTTGTCATGATTTACACCAATCATAATACAATCATTTATTTGGTACAAATTTCCATAGACATATCAATACAAGACTTGGCTTCTGAATATGCCTCCATATGTTAATTTTTATGGTATCCTTGTGAATTCATCAAATTCTAGAAGTATTACTTTTTATATTTTTGTTCTGTTGTATTTATATTGGCAAATATGGAAATAAATGATTTTTTGAAATTGAATAATTTTTAAATTAAGTTTCGTGTAAGAGCTAGAACAAAGAATGGAACAAGAAAAACAGAGCAAAAAGAAGAAGAGAAAGATGGGGGAAACACCAACAGCAGGGTTGAAGGACAAAGTAGAGGGAGACTTGGACAAATGAGTGTGGGAATGATATAGGGCTCTGGGATGATGATTGTGAAGTAAAGATGACAAGATGGATACAGAAGCAAACTCTGAGGAAGGAAAAGTTGGAAATTTGGAAAGAGGTTGTCTTGAGAGGGGGGTGTTAATGGGGGTAAAAACAGATCATGGTTTGGGTGGGGAATGATCTGAGATGGTGCTGAACAGCTGTCTTCAATATCTGGAGGGAAGAATGAGATTGAAGAGAATGTGTAAGTTGAGTCCACAGGAAGGAAACAAAAGGAACGAACGAGTGGAGGTGAGTAGTGATTCGGGGTTTTGGGAGTTTCACCAGAAGGGGGTTGATGGTGGACCATGTTCACCCTGCAGAAACCTGGAGGGGAAGGGAGAGGGACAAAGAACAGAAAGATCAGAGTGTGCAAGACCAGAAAGGAAGGAGTGAGTTCAGGACATAGACCACCAACCGATCTGCGATCAGAAAGCGGTAGTGGTCCCTCTCCCTTCCCACAGACTGAGCCTCATCGCCGGAGATTCCAATAAACTTGAAGGCTTTGGTTTCCTCGGCGTCAAGTTCAGCAACGTATGAGGCAGAGGTGCCAGCACAAGAGTTTGAGTGTTGAGCAGGACGTTTTTTGAATCGTAAATACGAGAGGTGTTCAAAGGCATGCTGACACTTTTTAGTGTTTCACCAATACATAGTGTTTCTCCAATACATTTTCTATGCTTTGTAATTCTTTTTATTTGGAAGTCTTTCGACGATTTTATGTCTAATATATACGGAACTATTTCAATCCCACACATAATTCAGAAAACCTAATTTTCTCACCAACTCTTTGAATGTCTTCTGTCCAAATAATTTGCTTCCAATCTTCTTGAAATGCAATACAAACTCCTCTTTGTTGTGCTTCACTGACAAATTGAGCCCTGCCATTCCTTCCATATTCATCATCAACTGCAAGGGTACCTAGGTATTTCCAACCAAAATGCACCACCAGACGTACCAAGGCAGATACCCAGTGTAGGTCACTTGAGTAAGTGCGAATGAAGTATGGAAAGCGTTTCTTATTACTCAGGAGCTTTGAAGAAGCACCATAACTTATCTAATAAAAGAAAAGAGAACACCCCACCTGTTATGCAGTTCAGTTGCATCTATGATGCATTTATGATGAAATATGATGTGCAGTTAATGTGCAGACTTTCCACAGCAAATCAGATTAATGAAAGCATGACATTTTACAATTAGACGTTGATGGTGTCCTAATGTGAGCATTTCATTCATGCTGTGGTGACACTCCAATTGAATCCTTGAACTCTATGTGAAAAACGTTGTTGTGTAATCCTCAATTCTGTCTGTCTCACATACTGCGTAGTCAGTTACTCCATACTTAGGATGTAGACAATGTAGACAACATAACAAACACACACACTCAGATAAGTACATCTGAACTTCAGATGATTACTAATTTTCAACAAAGTTAGAAATCGACTCAAAGTTGTGGGTAGTTAACCGGGTGTAGAAAAGATCACGACCTGAGATGGTGGTGAAAAGCTGTCTTGAAGACCGGAAGAAAAGAATGAGATTGAAGAAAGTATGGAAGGTGGTTCCAACGGTGGGAAAAGAGAGGAATAAGTGAGTGGAAGTGAGCAGTGGTTCTGGTGGATTTAGGCAGTTTCACTCGAAGGAGGTTGCTGGTGGACTGCATACGTTCCGCAGATATTTGGGGGGAGGCAGAGCACAAAGGGTGCAAGACCAGAAATGAGGCAGAAGAAGACAGAGAGACCACCGACCTGTCATTGATGGTGAAGTTGACTACTTTCATCATGAGAGATTCCAAATATCTTGAGCTTGTTTCTTCTTAGTTTCTCTTTTTGGTGTAATTGGTGGACGGAATTAGTGATGAGGTGCAAGGAGTTTGTGGAAGATTCTCTCTATTGTCAGTACATTGAAATGAAAACTGAAAACTTGCTCATTTGCAGATACGAGTCGTATGATGATTTGTTTTATTCTTTCCTTATGTAAACAGAAATCTGCTTGAGGTAAACAAAACAATGAAGTGTGAGGAACATCATTGGTGTTGCAAAATACATGTATTGGGATTGAACTTCATTCTCTCCATTTTGTATTTCCCCTTCATTTCAGGCACGCACCTCAGATTTTTTTTACCGGACTGTCTTTCATTTTGTCCGATAGATGTCACGCTCATTTCCAGATGACAAATTTGATCATCTTTCATTGCGAAGAGATTCATGTATATGTAGATCATAGGCTGACCATTCGACATCATATTTTATTAAGTCGGTAAGGTCCTGGCATGGACGTTGTTTCGTGATGTCGTTTTGTTCAGTGTCATTCAGATCTCACAAATTGGACATCTCCATGATAAGTGCACCATACCTCGAAAAATGTTATTGAACGAAATGTGTTTGTAATGGAGAAAATGTAATCCAATGATTCCCATTTCTTGAATAAGTCTTCAGAATAATGTTAATTCAATGAAAGGAGCTCAACACATATTTGAATTACTTATTCAAGACATGACATGATGGTATCATGGAACACCTCAGATGCAGCAAAGAAGTGTCATGGAGGTAAGAACAAACAAACATAAGAGTGCCGAAGATGCAACACCACGAGAAAACCGAAGATGCAACAAGGCTTTGAGAAAATTAGTAACTTAATTGGCTCATCTTACGGCCCGTGCAGGCCGTGCAATTATCGGGACAACATGAGAGCGAGCGAGACGTACGTGGTACGTGATCGTCCATGTACTGTTGATCCATGTACTGTTTAGCCATGTACTGTTTGGATTTTGATGATTTGCGTGTGTTATGATTTAACGGATGTTTATATGAATCGTTTAAAATAAAAAAAGCCTTCAATTTCTGATATTTTACCTTTTCATTTGGGCTTACCAATTGAAGCCCCGCCCGTAGGGCTGGTACTGTTGCTAGTTAACTCTAAAACTTCGAAGTTCTTCAGAAAAGATTTTTAAAAATCAACATTTTAAATTATAAAAACACGAATACTGAAACCCACCTGAGGAAGGTTAAATACTGTGAGAAATGGGCTCAAAAACGTTACAATTTCTGATGAATAAGGCCCAATCATTACATTTGGCTTGCACAGACGTTCAGATTTATTTCCTAAAACAATGTTTTCTTGCAAAAATCTGAGGCTGTTTTCTAAGGCAATTGGTATTTGTAAACAAGAATCGTAAATATCATATGCCAATGTAATGTTTGGAAGAAGATCATTCCTTTCGTTTATTTCTTTGATGGCATATTCCATGGCGACAGCCCATTGTAATGCCTGCATAAACATCCTACGTGGAACAAACGTTGTTTCAACTTTCATTTGCACATCTTCTCAACCACATGCATTGTGAAAAATTTAACAAGTACATTTAACATTTAACCTTCATCACATTAATCACACAAACGGGCTTACCCAGTACAGTCTCGATCTGGAGGTGCATCTGTAAAAGACAATTCATCAGTTGTCAATGAACGTCCAATGGGAAAAAATCCCACAATAAAAAACTTTCTCTTCATCGAATCCTTCACCAGTATTTCCTCATTTTGTGTTTTGGAAATTCCTGAGTTTGCAGTCGGCGAGTTGCTGAGTAGAAATAAAAGCATGATCATCATGATCATTAAACATAGCATTGAAATCTTCACTAATATTTGCGTTAATGTGCTCCACATATCTTGAATTGTCACATTGTCCTTGAACATGCAGAAGATATTGGAAAAAAAAAAAAAATTCCAGTATTTTTATATATTTTAATTCTGTCTTCAGTTTGTTCCGTCTTAACAAGTAACTCTATGGTGTTGCTCCACTGATGTTGCAAATGGATCTGCATTGGGTTTTTATGCTGTCTCATGTATTTGTTAATTTACAAACAATGAAATGGATAATTGCATTAATTTAAAAGGGGTGTGTGTGGGTGGGGGTCATGGGATTGGGTGAACAATTTATTTATGATTTCGGAATGTCCCCAGAAATTATCTCAAATTATACCATTAACAGCTGCACTTCAATAAGAGTCATCTCTAATTTAACTTCTCAACTGCGTTTCGTTGATTGTGGTGTTAATGCCACAAACAAAATGAATGAGTAATGAAAATGGTGAGGAATGTGTCAATAAATCCTTGTTTGTCAGCTTTGGTTTCAGAAATATCCCAAAATCACCCTATTAAATTACACACACCCCTCAAACATATTGCTTGGTGTAATTGAACACCTGTCCTATATTTTTTTTGCAAAATTGATGCACATTGACAACTGAGATTACAGAGGGTTTAAAAGGTAACCAAGTTACAATGGGGCAGTAGATCAACAGTTGGACACAACATACAGGGGGAAAATTAACATCGTCATGTTAACCTGAGGATGCAGACAGACAGGGGACAGACATAAATAATTTTTCTATTATGTACAAGAAAAAACATTTGAAAAAAATGTAAAAAAGAGGGATGAAAAGTCATTCCTACCTTGTTTTTTTGGAGATTTCATCCCTAAATGTTTTTAAGCAGTGATCAATATTTGGCTATGTCTGTTGGTCCATCAAAAATGAAAAATAAGACTCTTCTAACGCTGTTTGATTTTTGATTTCCTTTGTGTTTTTGATAACCGTGTTTGATTCTAAACCGGAGGGTTCCAAAGGGTAATTCTAAGGGGTTCTAAAGGGTAATTCTAATGGGTTCTAAAGGGTAATTATTATGGGTTCTAAAGGGTAATTCTAATGTGGTCTAAACGGTAAATCTAAGGGGTTATAAAGGGTAATTTTAAATGGATTCGTTCGTTGAAAGGCTTTGCCTATTTCGTATCAAAATGATAAACTTAACTGCTTACTTCTGAAAACATTTTTGATTTTTTTTTCTTGTTTATAGTTTTTTGAACCACCATTATGGTTCACATATATAAAAGAGTTACTAAAGAATGCAAACTACACGTATACAGATCAGCGAGATAGTATACACACATCAGTATGTGTGTATACTATCTGATGTGTGCATATACTGTCTCACGGAATCTTGTGGTGAGGCAGTTGCCCAGAAACAACTTGCCTTCGCCTCCTGGAAAGCAAATCCAACGGAAGGAAATCTCATTTCCTTTCACAAAGCCCTAAACAAGTGTGTGTCCAAACTCAGGAGAGCCAGGAAACAATATCTCTCCGTTCTCAAGACCGAACTCTCTTATCTGTCTCCCTCTTCCAAATCCTGGTGGCGTCTGATCAAATCTGTTTCTGGTGTTTGTTCCCCCTCCATCCCCTCCCTTACCTCAAACGGCTACACAGCTGACTCCGCTCATGAAAACGCTGAATGCCTCAACTCTGTGTTTGCCTCAAAATCTTGTGTCCCAAACCCATCCCTCTCTGTACCCACCATACCCAGTCGTACCCAGCTGCTCCTAGACTCTGTGTCCTTTTCTCCTGACAAGGTGGAGAAGTTTCTGTCAACCCTCGACCCTGATTCTGCATCTGGACCTGACGGCATCAGCCCACGGGTCCTAAAATCCTGCTCTGCTGCTCTTTCACTCCCTCTCTTGGTTCTCTTCACCCTCTCTTTTGCTCAAGGTCATCTGCCATCAGCTTGGAAATCAGCCAACATCACCGCTTTGCACAAAAAAGGTGCAAAAACAGATCCTTGCAACTACAGACCAATCAGCCTTCTCTCAATTATCAGCAAAGTCATGGAATTCATCATTGCTTCGGATATCAAATCTTTCCTCTTCTCCAATGGCTTGATCTCTGACCAGCAATTTGGTTTCAGACCAGGTCACTCTACTCTGGACATGCTGCTTCTGCTGTCTCAACAATGGATGGAGGTCCTCAATGCCAAACAGGAAATTAGAGCTGTCTCCCTTGACATATCACATGCCTTCGATACGGTCTGGCACCCCGCTCTGCTCACCAAACTCTCTTCCAATGGTATCCATGGAAATCTCCACGCATGGCTTGCGGACTTCCTCTCTAGTCATAGTCAGCGTGTGGCCCTGAATGGGTTTCTCTCATATCTCCTTCCTGTTCAGGCTGGAGTACCCCAAGGCAGTGTTCTGGGCCCTGTGCTTTTTCTGGTCTTCATCAATGATCTCTCTGACTCTCTTGAAAATCCTCTCTACCTCTTTGCTGATTACTCCACTCTCTGCCACTCCATTCCTCATCCTTCAGATCGGCAGTCTGCAGCCTCCTCACTCTCTGCAGACCTGGACAAAATCATGATCTTTCCTGGGAAAACCACATTTCCAATCTGGCCTCCATAGCCAGTCACCGACTGGGCATCCTCCATCGTGCGAAGTCCTTCGTTGGCACACCTGAGCTCCTCACCACAAACAAGGCTTTCATCCACAGCTCAATGGAATACTGTTCTCCCCTCTGGGCCGGTGCTTCTGCCTCACACCTAGCTCGGCTTCACGCTGTTGAAAGCAAAGCTTTCAGAATCATTGGAATCTCCAGCGATGAAGCTAACTCCGAGGGCCTTTCACTTACTCACCGCAGACAGGTTGTTGGTCTTTCTGTGTTCTACCGACTCCTCTCCAGCCTTGCTCCCCCAGCTCTCTCTCTGGGCTCTGCCCCCTAAAAATTCCCACAGGTCGCACAAGATCTGCCTGCAACCCTCTTATGGTTAAACTGCCAAAATCAAGACGCTCAGCTCTCCTTCACTCCTTCATTCCTCTTTTATCCCACCTCCGGAACAAAATCTCTCACTCTCTTCAATCCCACTCCTCCCTCCAGGTCTTTAAAACAGCTGTTAACCACCATCTCTTGTCTTCCCCCATCCAAAACCTTGATCTTTTCTACCCCCGCTAATTTCACCCCAGATCCACTTTTTTGAAATCCCAACTTCTTTCCTGGAAGTCCTTGCAGTGTTCTTGTGTTTTATACTTCTCCCACCCCTCCCCCCCCCTTCCCACGCCTCCTCCCCCCAAGCCCTCTCCCTCCCACAGGTCTCCCGATGTCCCTGCTCTCAAATGTTGTGTTTGTGCTTCCCCTTCCTTCCCCATCTTGTCTTCCGCTACCCTTATTATATGTTTTTATGTCTGTTTGATTTTTTGTGTGATAAATGTTAGCTCTTTCACGAGTTTCGATCCTGTATACCAAAAAAAAAAAAAATCAGTACGGATCACCCACTGGAGCAGCATCATTTTTTGGATGCTATAAGATGGCCGTGCCGGCTTCACAATAACTCGACCAGGAAATTTAGAGCTTCACTCTCGTCATTTGGTGACACAATTTGTATTTGTGCAACTTCTTATGAAGATAATCTATTATAATAAAAGGCAGTGTCCGTATATCTGTCTGTCTCCTCCATAAGTCCAAAACCATGAAACCTAGCAGCCCCAAACTTTGCAGGGATACACCTGGACCTTCAACGGATTGCATTGATGAAAACTGTGTGTTTGGGTGTGTTATAACACCCTTTTTGAAGATGATTAATGAGGTGCTCACAAGAAGAAGAAAAAACCCAAAAATGGCTTACCAATATGGCAGCCCACCATCTTGGTCAGCCCACTGCACCTCGCTGGGTTCTGAAGCTGCCATTTTGTTTCAGGCGACTCAAACGATTTCGATTTGCTGCTTGATTTTCACATTTACAGAAGACTATTTAAAGGTAAATCTTTGTCTTGCCGATTTTGTGTACTTCATCTGTGCTGTCCAAAAATTAATTGACCCAATATGCAAATTCTTAAAATTTCAGGTCAATCGCATGAAAACTGATGATTTTTTGTGATGCTGACCTATGACCTTATGACAAAATTAATAATTTGCCTATGCCATATTCTCATAATAAAGCTTTGGTGAAAATTTGATGACAAAACTCAAATGGTGAAAAGGTCACAGCCCTGACACGGACACTGTACACACACATGAACACTGTACACACACATGGACACTGCACACACACACATGTCAAGTCGTAGATTCGTTATTGCTTAGAATTCTGTATAAGACGTCGGTCGAATAATATGTTATGATTTAAAATGTTGCTTAATGTTTTTCATAAGTAAATAAAGGGGTTTTCGCTTTGCTGTGGATAAATGGGAAAGTACTCGATGCATTTCGTGCTGGACGGATGGCTCGTCCTCCGTGTGCCCTCTCGATGCAAGATAAGCCCGGTCATAAACTCTCTCCATTCGGTCCGCAGACGGCGCCTCGAGCCGCGGATGGAAGGCGCTTGGAATGTGTAGCTTCATGTAAAATGCTCGGATTGTATACATAAACCTTTGAATAATGGTCTTATCTGGGCCAAGCATGCACTCTTCTCTCTGTGAGTTACATTTTCTGTCACCTCAGAGCTTTGAAACTACATCTGGTCCGAATGATAAGGTGCGTGCTGCACTCCCCCGAATGACAGAGCGGATAACAGTGGGGGCTAGGGATAACGGTGGGAGGAACTCTCGCCAGTTCCTTTGTTCTCTCGGAGATTTTCTGATAAGCGTGTTCCTATTTAAGTGAACTGTGAATCAATGCATTTTTAGGAAGGGCTGAACGTGGCATGAGGGCAAGTCGTGCTGTAGAAAGTTCGCTTCCTCCGGATCTGTATAAGTTGGTATTAATAAAGATCGTCATTCTCAGGCTGTTGGTGGAACTTCTTTTAAGAGCCAAGAGTTGTTTCTTGACAATTGGTACCAGGAGTGGGGTGCAGCAAGACAGTGACAGTCGAGGCGAATCCTGAATGATCCGAGGGGGGCTGCCTGAGGCCGGGACGCCGGTACGCTGATTCGTTTAAGGTGAGCATTGTTTTTTTATCAGAGGGCAATCCAAATTCGTACCCCCCTCCTCGAACAGGCACAGTTCGTCTCCCCTGTCACCTGTATTGCCTGCACTCCGGACAGAAAAGGTAAACAGAATGACGTGTCTTTGTTAAAGCCAAGATAAACATTAAGGGTAAAGCTAAGGATAGATTTTGCGCAGGATATCAGTAAGGATTTAACAGTAAGCTTAACGTTACAGTTAGCACCAGGAGGGGAAAGTGAGGTCGGACAGCCATATAGGTTGAAGCCAAGTGGCCGAGAACTTTCCAGGAAGGAACAGCCCAGAGACAAGATGGGGTATGCCATTGCATGCCAGGGAAAGGGGGCTGTGGCTAACTTAGAGGGCCAAAGGGACATGGCCAGGAAAAGGGAAATGCGCAGGTACCAGGTAAGCTTGACAAGAAGGTAGTGACAACTACGAGGTCAAGCCAGGAAGCTCGAGACTAAGCTGTAGGTCCAGATGGAAACAAACCAAGACCAGGTGACCACAGGTAGGAAAGACAGAAGTGATTGTTGAAATATTGAAATTTTAAGCATTGCAGCTATGGTTATTGAAGCTACAAGGACAGAGGACAATTAAGTAAGCAGTTAAGCAAGTAAATCAGCGGTTGATGCCGCTGGACCAGATGCCAGACCAAGACCCCCCACCCCCCCAAGACCTGAGCTCAGTCCCGGGGCTCTAGGCAACACCCCCCACCCCCCCAAGACCTGAGCTCAGTCCCGGGGCTCTAGGCAACACCCCAACACCCCCCACCCTGCCTTCCCTTTTTTTACCTCAAGCCACCCCGTCCAACCCGTCCCAAGAGAAAATCCTTTTCCTTGAATGAGAGACGTAACATGAATGAGCAAAGATTGTACATGGGAGTGGCTGGAGAAAGGCATGATTTGAGTCGATCTGATTTTCGCGCGAAGTCTGGGAGACTCACTGGTATATGAATGAGGAATGAATGTATATTGGGATATTAATTGACGTGTGTATCTGGCCAATGTATTTGTCTGTATGACATATGCAAAGCAGAGGGTTTCGGTGTGAAGCATTGTAAGTGGTCTGCTTGACGTGCGGAAATTCAGGCCGGGAATAAGATGGGCTGCCTTTGCCTTTCGAGCGGCAGTCGGGCAGAAATTTGGACTTTGTTGAACTAAATTCAGAATTAGAATCGAAATGTGTGTTTGACTTGAATTGAGGAGTTCATTCAATGGCGGATTGAAGAGTTCAGTCAATTCAACTGAATTCAGAAGTTGAGTTTGGGGTGCGGAGTTTGCTCGGAGAGCAGGCGATAACCTGCCTACTCAAAAAGGATGTGCCCCGCACGGTGGGAGGTCCGTGAATGGTTGGCAAAGGGTTTCTTGAATTTAATGGCAGGAATTATGTGATTGGCAGATATTGTGTATTGTGATTCGTGTGGAGGCACGAGGGTGCGCGCCAGGACGGAGGGCGGCGTGGCGTCGTCGCGTTGAGATGGTTGTGCCAGGTCGATCGGCGATCTCTGAATTTAAATCGGATTTTTGTCGTGTGTGTTGTGAAATCCGTGGGTGGAAATCCGTGGAAGTTTGGGTAGAGTTATTGTGCGTTCGGGCAGGAGCCGAGCGAGCCGCGAGTCACGGGTGTGCTGTATGAGGTTGCTCGGAGGATGTGTGCCCAAATGCATTGTGGGTCATTTCGACTTTGCTGGATGTCGGACGTTCATGTCAGACGTTCATGTCAGAATCAGACATGAGTCATGAGCCATGTCAGAATAGTGGGCGCCTGCGACATACATGCCATGCAATGTCACAGGAGGAATACGTTATTCAAGATGGATTTATATAAGGGGAATACTAAACAAGCGGTGATAGTACGCGAAGTATATAAACTGAGGTGATTATCATAGTCGAATGAAGGATTTCAAGACAGAGTAATTAATTTCCGGTGCCAACAGGAAGTCTTGTTCATACAGTAAGTGAGGTACAGTGCGAATGATGAGATTCAGAGAGATCTCTGATTGAGGTAGGCAGAAATGTCACGTTTTCAACAGAACGCTTATCCGAGGAAGGAGGACGGTCGAGGTTTCAACTGTCGGTATGTGGTGTGGCTTGTGCCAAGGTGTGGGCGCGAGGAGGATGTGGTTGTGTTTGTCTGTCTGTGGAGTTATACGGTTGTTGGATTCGTAGAAGCTAGCATTTTGCGATGTGGAGCCACGATAGTGGTCGTTTGCCTGTCTGGATGTGGAGTTCTTGCAAGGAACGGGAATGTCGCCGGACTTGTATTAGTTGTGGAATGAAAACGCTGGTTACCCCAATTCGACGTTTGTACCACCTATCTCCGTTTGAAGTTTGACCTTTTAAAGTTCATTTGACCTTTGTTCGAGATTTGTAAGGGAAAGAGGTCGGAGATAATTCACTAACCTTGGAAGAACGACAGGCTGTCAGTCTACTGGAGGTTGCTTTAACGGCAGGATATATAGGACTTAAATCTGGAGAATATCGGGACATTATATTGTGGGTTAAAACTGAAATCATGTACGTAATTAGTGAACAGAGAATATCGAGTTCTGTTTGTTGTTGTGGTTGTCATTGACGTCTCAAATGTCCCGATTCAGGGGTCTCAAGAAATAAACAGACTTCCGGTGCCGACCGGAAGCGTCAGGTACAGTGTGCTTTGCATTTAATTTAACCGGGCCGAGCACAGTGACGTGCGTGATCGAGCAATGGGGATAGTCATGTTAAATGGAGGACAATTGGGAAGATGCAAAGAGATGCAAGTAACATGAATTAAGTTGTGGTATCAAGAGGTGGGTGCTGTATATTGGTATATTGGTACATCAAGTAGGTATATTGTGGTTATTATAACTCGCTGATTATACGGGGGAGCGCAATAGTATAAGAGGCGACTGGGACGCGCAGGTCTCAGACGGGAGTAGTCAGTTTCGATGATGCAACAGTGTATGAGTGAGTAATTGTGATCTGTTTAAGTGTAAGAGGCGGTGGAGAAGAAAGGGGTGATGAAAAGTTATTTGTTTTAGTGTGAAGTAGGTTGGTTGCTTATTTGTCACAGTAAGGTGAGAGTTGTGTTTTTAAGCTTGGTTGCTGATATCGAGCTGGACTTGGTGTCAGTGAACTGCTAAAGGGCATAAAATCGTGTTGTGTGCATGGTAAATTGCATTTTCCCTGAGTTGATTTATCTGGTATGATTTATCTGGTACATTGGTGTTGAAATAATTGTGGCTTTGAATGAATTGTTGCTTGGAATGTGTTGATTGGAAAGTGATTTCTGATCGCTGATCCGATCTGGTTTTGAATTGTTTGATTTAATTTTGAGTTGATTGGAGGTAATAAGGATTTGTGTTGATTTCTTGATTTGAGTTGATCTGGAAATGTACAAATTCTGGTTGGGTTTACAGTTTGCGTTTTGGTTATGCGATTTACTGGTTCTGGTATGTATATTATTGGTCATAGATTTGCGATTCGTGGAATTGTTTGCACGGCATTGGTTGCATTGTTGTAAGTAATTGCGTGCGTGTCTTGAATTGTCATAGGAAGAGTGGTTTCAACAGTAATGGTGAAAATGGTGTGCTTTGAAAATGGTGTGTAAGTCATGGGTAAATGAGAATTGATATGTGTGAAATACATTCGACGTGATTGATGTTTGCAGACGGGCTGACAGATACAATCCACGCGGATTGTGACCGACGCAAACAAATGTATATAAAGCATGGGTTTATGTAAAGTGACGGTGCAGCTGCCTCAGTGGGATGGTATGTTTAGTAAACAAAGACAGATGGGATTAATGTGTATATCAGGAACATTTTGGAAAAGAAATATGGATATATGACATTACTAAAATATAACCAAGCAATTGAGAGTTCTTGGGTTAATGGGATATAAATAAATGCATCTACAAGTTGATGGTTTATAAAAATTTAGTTCTGGATGATACTTAAACGATGAACAATGTTGGCAATATACAAAGAATGTGACTTGTTTTTTGGGGGGAAAACATGTGGTTTAAAAATGGTTGGCTAAGTTTTAAAGATGGAGATGTTTCGCAGAACTCTTATGATTATTTATATGAGTGGTGGACTATTCCATGGCGAGAGAAAATGGTTGATATTAATAGAAAGGAGGGTATAAATGTAATGAATTTGAGGATAGTTTTAGCCCCAAAAAGGACTGGTTTGCTATTTCGACCTCTAAATCGTGAAAATTGTAGGAAATACTTTTTGAGGCTGAGGTAAGTCTATTATGAAATTCATTTTCACCATTCTAAATGGTTCCTGACATGGAGTGGAAGTACGAAACGTGTGTGTTCACAAATTCAAAAGCAATGAAAGATATGTCTTTGGGAAGTTTGCAAAATTTGTGATGAATCTTGCATGGGTCCAGCAAAGCAATTTTCAGTTTATTGAAAGTTGGATTTTGTAAAATAATGGTTTAATATAACCACAGTAGAAAATAATATACAGATTTGGGACATTTTGTAAACTTTCGAATAATGAGAAGATTCATAAAATTCATTTTATTTATTTCATGGAAAATATTTGGGTTGCAAGTGGAGAAGCATGGTTGAAATTACGATCCAGTGGATGATATATATCCCAACACCATACATTTTGATAACGTGTGACATCTACATACCGGTGCCATTTGTATTCACTGGTGAGAGTGGAAATATGAAAATTGTAAATGTGATGATAAAACTAGGTTATTTTTATTGTAAAAAATAATAAAAATAAAAATAAAAATAAAGAGGGAGTATCCAGGAAAAGGATGTTCAAGTGAACTTTGTGCTGTGAAAAGAATGTCGAGTTAATGGAAGTGTTTTGTTCGATTAATTTTGTTCAATTTGTGTTCAAATGATCAGTTTATCACAATTCATAAAAAAATGCATCGTGCTCCAATTAATTGAATAAAATGAGTAATCTTGAACCAGAAAGGAAAGGGATGGACAGAGACGGGCGATGTTTTAAGGTGAAAGAAGGCTGTCTTTATGATCTGTTTAGTGTATTTTTCAAAGGAGAGGGTTTTGGTCAATGAGGATGCCAAGATTCCGGATGTGAGGGAAGGTGGATACTGGGAAACCATCGATGTTGGGGGCAAAGTTATGGGTGGATTTGGTGAGTGGTTTTGGGCAAACGAAGATTAATTTAGATTTATCATAGTTAAGTTCGAGGAAGTTGATTTGAAGCCAGAATTTTATTTCAGTGATGCAGTTTGCCAGGATAGAGCGAATTGTGGTGATTAAGCTGTTGTAGATGCTGTCAATTTTGCTTTGGATGAATGAAAGGAAGGAGATGCTGTTGTCTACTCTGAATGACAGGTGGTGGTATCCAGGGCGCTGAGGAGTTTGTTCACGTTGTAAAGTTTGTTTATTTATTTGTTTATTTAGTTTGTTTATTGTAGAGAAGAGTGCTTTTGGGATTCCGGAGCCAGAGTGGATAATTTGAGAGTAGTAGGCGGAGTAGAGGGCATCTTTGCAGTGCTGTAGGTGGTCCTTGTAGGCTTGGGAGTGAACTGATTTGGGTTTAATAGGCACAAGCTGGTCTAAGCAGGGTGAGGAGGATGGTGTGATTGATGATATCAAAGGCGGCGTTGAGGTGAGGAGGATGAGAATGTTGAGGTTGCCGGCGTCAGAGGAGAGAAAAGGTCGCTGGTGATTTTGAGGAGAGCAGTTTCAGTACTGTGGCTGGAGCAGAATCCGGATTGGGATGTTTCATACAGGTTATTGGCAGAGTGGTGATGTTTGAGTTGAGTGGCCACAGCACGTTCCAAACTTTTGACAGAAAGGGTAGGTTGGAGATGGGTCTGAAGTTATTTAGGGTGTCAGGGTTTAGTCCAGGGTTTTTCCAGAATGGGGGTGAAGTTTCACGAGTTTTGGGGAAATCGGTATGTGAAGCTGGATTAAGTTGGAACTGCTTGATGAGCCATGGAGATGGATTGGGTTTTGTTGTTGGTTGTCTGGGAGTTCGGTTGTTGCATTGCCAAAGGTTTCTGTGTGGTGGACACACTCGTTGGCTGTTGTCTTGTGTGACGTGGGTGGAAATGTATGTGGCTGTGTGTGGCTGCCTGGAGTCGGGAAGGCGGCTACAGTGGTTGATATTGGTTGTGGATTGTCCGGGGTGCTTCGATTTGCATAAGGGGTGAAGATTGGGATATTACATTATTTTGAGTAAGTATTGGCATGAGTAATTACATAAGTAATTATGAGTTATTATGAGTATTAGTTATGAGTAAGTGATTATTTTAGTAAAGTTACATGTTTCGCTGTGTTGTGGATCTGGGGACAAGCTAGTTTGATGGGTACCCTGGGGTCTTCGGCGTGTCTATGTGTTTGTCTGTCTGTTACACCGGACTCTTGAGTGGGTTTTCATGAGACGAATTTCAGACATAACAGTGAGAATCTATTTTGAGCGAATCACAGTGGGTGAGGAAAACATTGTGTGTGACCAGACACCAGAACGGACCATAATTGGAATTGGAATTAGACCAGGTTATTTCTATTATTTGTTTATTCGTGAAAATAAATAAATAATAGGGGGAGGTTCATGGAGGTTAATGGTGGTTTGTTTGTGTTAATGGAGGTTAATGGTGGTTTGTTTGTGTTAATTCTAGTTGAAACTCTAGCTGAAGTAATTTTCGTTTATTTTTATTATTTTATTGATTTTTATGATTTTGATTGATTTTTTTGATTTGATTTGAGATTTGAGATGATTGATTTTATTATTTTTATAATTTTATTTTTATTGATGTTGGAAACAGGTAATGGGATGCTGAGAGAAGGATTGAATTTAATTTGAATTGGACTGGATTAAATGGGATTGAATTAAAAAATTGAATATTGGATAAAATTGGATCCACTTGGAAAAAGTGGATTAGGAAATTGGAGAAAAGGTGTTCTATGAAACTATGAATTGAATGAATTGAATCTATGAATTGGAGACCTGGAGACCAGGTGTTCCCAGGAGACTTGTGGACCAGGTGTTCCACCAGAGGAAAAAGACCAGGTGTTCGTGGAGCACTTCACCTGCAAGAACGCCTTGGAACCAAGGTGGAAGGGACCAGTCCAGGTGTTGCTGACTACACCAACGGCAGTCTTTTGCGAGGGCAAGACCTCGTGGATCCACGCCACGCACTGTAAGTTGGCCATACAAGCACCAGACACTACACCACAGCAACCACAGTAAGGATGGGCCTAATCATAGGTACAATACTATTGATAGCGACAGCAGCTAGGGGAAGCTCCGATTCCAATAGATGCGAAAACGAAACCCGACACCTCACCGTAACATGGGGACAAAGAGTATCACTACCATGTTTCGAACAGAAAGCCCTGCACACAAATTGGGTAAGCGTAAAATGGCTAGCACTGTCGGCAGGGCCTGGACGCGTTGGCATTGTACTACAAAAGCAACGAGAGTTCCGGGAAAACGGGCAAGCTAGCATTGAGACCTTGGCCCAACCAGGATTAATGGGGTGGTAAAGGGACTCCGGTGCTTATCCACCCACCTGGTCCCACCCCATGGGACAATGTTTATATGCGGCGACAAGGCTTACCCCTATTTACCAAATAATTGGGGGGGCACATGTTATCTGGGTTCAGTCCTTCCTGACGTTGAGATACTGGATGAGCTAGACCCAAAGTCCTTGGACAGGCGTTATAAGAGGTCAGTCATGAACGAAGATGGAACCACTAAACTACACGGGAGCCTATGGGAAAAGGTGTTTGGTTTCTTCTTCCCAGGAGCGGGCACAGTCATGGATAGTTTCCGGATAGATAAATTGGCTTTGGCCCTAGAAAAGGTGGCAAACGACACCGCTACGGCTCATGACATACTATTGGATACGGTGATTCACATGCGTACAATGGTGATGCAGAATCGGGTGGCTTTGGACATGCTCTTGGCAGAGAAAGGAGGGGTATGCGGAATAATAGAGGGAAAATGTTGCACTTACATACCCGATCCATCTGAAGGAGTGTCAGCCGCAATAGTGAGACTAAGGGAAACTAGCCACGCCCTGACGATCGATCGGATCGCGCGCGAAAATTCTTATAAATTTAGCTGGCTCACTGACTGGTTCCGGGGATGGACGGGCACCATAGTGAAGTGGTTATTGACCGCACTGGCTGTGATAATCGGGGTAGTAATTTGGGGGGCACTAATGAAATCTCTAGTCCTCCTCTGTATGAGAAAGTATTTTACAGGATGGAAAGTGAAGAAGCCGCCGACAACGACTATGGTTCTGACCACAGAGGCCGTCGACCTGAATGAGCCCTTCAACAAGGCAGTTGCGACCAGCGCTCCAGAAAATTGTATTGAATTTTGTGACGACTGTGATACTTGTGTGGATCCCATGTGGGAACTGGCTGCTGCCTGTAACGGTGTCTGTGATGACTGTGATACTTGTGCTGTAAACCCCTTGCGTGTACTGGCTAACGCTGCTTATGTATTACAAGCTGACAGCTGCACGCCCCCTTTCGACCCAACTATGGATCTGATTGCGACGCTGGGTCTGGCGGTCGAGGGACCCGACGTGGATATCCTAGACCCGCAAGCCGACCAGGCGCCCATGGGAGACTTTGACATAAAGGAAGTTCCCCTCTTTGCTTCATATGTTTTAAGTTCAAATGCTTCAAGTGAATCGGATTTTTACGCTCTGTACCCTGACCAGGAAATTGAGACACAAGATACTGACAATATTATGTATTCCCCAGAACAGCAGCACGTGAGGGACCTCATGGGCATGATCGTTGATTAACTTCGAAGATCTGCAAGGACTGAGTCTGCAAAGGGTGGGGGGAGCAAGTTCCGCAGGGGAGGTGATGGGCCCTCTGGCGGGGCAGAACCTCATCTGGACCAGACGCCTTCGTTGTGGATCCGAAACGTTAATGGACTTTCATGTTCTGAGCCCTCAGGCTCCAAGCACGCACCGCACGACACGTTCGCCAAACGCACGGGCGAGGCGCTTTGGGCGCACGATATGCCCTTGGGAGATACCCGCATTACACAATTATTTTTCAATAAAGCCCGATGTGGCACGTTGTCTCTTAAGATACTTTGTCTCGACGAGACAAGAGGAAGGAATGTCAAGTCGTAGATTCGTTATTGCTTAGAATTCTGTATAAGACGTCGGTCGAATAATATGTTATGATTTAAAATGTTGCTTAATGTTTTTCATAAGTAAATAAAGGGGTTTTCGCTTTGCTGTGGATAAATGGGAAAGTACTCGATGCATTTCGTGCTGGGCGGATGGCTCGTCCTCCGTGTGCCCTCTCGATGCAAGATAAGCCCGGTCATAAACTCTCTCCATTCGGTCCGCAGACGGCGCCTCGAGCCGCGGATGGAAGGCGCTTGGAATGTGTAGCTTCATGTAAAATGCTCGGATTGTATACATAAACCTTTGAATAATGGTCTTATCTGGGCCAAGCATGCACTCTTCTCTCTGTGAGTTACATTTTCTGTCACCTCAGAGCTTTGAAACTACATCTGGTCCGAATGATAAGGTGCGTGCTGCACTCCCCCGAATGACAGAGCGGATAACAGTGGGGGCTAGGGATAACGGTGGGAGGAACTCTCGCCAGTTCCTTTGTTCTCTCGGAGATTTTCTGATAAGCGTGTTCCTATTTAAGTGAACTGTGAATCAATGCATTTTTAGGAAGGGCTGAACGTGGCATGAGGGCAAGTCGTGCTGTAGAAAGTTCGCTTCCTCCGGATCTGTATAAGTTGGTATTAATAAAGATCGTCATTCTCAGGCTGTTGGTGGAACTTATTTTAAGAGCCAAGAGTTGTTTCTTGACACACACACACACACATACACACACACACACACACACACACACACACACACACACACACACGGACATACACATACGGACACACACACACACACACACACTTCGAAGACTTATGGGAAGTTACGAGGGGCGGCAATTTGACATCTCACCCCGAACGTCATTTTTCTTTGATACGCCACTGCTCTCCTGCACCTGGATCCGTTTTTAAAATTCCCTCTAGATGATGGACCCAGATTGCATATATTTTTGAATATGATTAACCACCCCTTGGTGAACGCTATTCAGGTTGCTACAGTAGAGAGCTGCCTTTTTGTTTTTATGTACTCATTTTTTCATTGACTAACATTTTTGTGCGATATAGTGACTCTCCCCTACCCTCCCCCCCTCCACTTCCTCGCTCCACCCTCCTTCCCTTCCCTCTCTCCTCCCTGATCCTCTCCCTCCTCGCTCCCCCACCTCTCCTTGCTCCCCTTCCTCCTCTCTCCCTCTTTCCTCCTCCACCCTCCCTTCTTCTCTCTTCCCTCTGTCTCTCTCTTTCTCTCTCCTCCACCCTCCCACTTCCTTTCCTTCTCCTCCCCGTTTCGCTACCTTTCCCTCCTCCTCTCCGCACCCCTTCCCCTTTCTTTCATCCCCGTTCCTTCCCTCCTCCCTCCCCTCCTTGCCCCCCCTACCTCCTCTCTCCCTCTTCCCTCCTCCATCCTCCCTTCTTCTCTCCTCCCTCTTTCTTTCTCTCCCTCCACATTCCCTCCTCTCTATCCCCCTCCCACTCCACCCCCTTTCCTTCTCCTCCCCGTTTCGCTCCCTTTCCCTCCCCCACTCATAACCCCTTCCCCTTTCTTTCCTCCCCCTCCCTCCCCTCTCCGTTCTCCTCCTCCCCTTCCCCTCCCTCCTCTCCTCCCCCCCTCGCCTCATTCATGTTCCGTTAGGAAACGACTCATGCCGGGTACTTTTGCTATTTATAAATATTTTATCACAATATTAGCGAATTTAACGTGGTTACTCTTTCAAATGTTTTATTATTTGGTATGAATTCCATCCCTGTATGTTTACCTCCACCGTCAATGGTGGACGGATATTATGTTTTCACCCCTGTCTGTTTGTTACTTGCCGGAAAAGATTCTGGCAAGTATGTTGATCGGTTGGTTTGTTAGTTGCCGGAAAAGATTCCGGCAAGTATGTTGATCGGTTGGTTTGTCTGTTTGTCTGTTTGTCTGTCTGTCTGTGCGCAGCACGACGTCTACACCATTGCATGTAGAATCGCCAAACTTTACACACATACTGGTCTTGTCCTGGAATAGACTGTGCCCAATTTTTAACTCTCTCGGCCCAAGGCCTCCGTTATGACATCATAATTTGATAATTCGACAAGTACAAAACTTCATACAATCCAGATGCAATTTCTTGAGCGACATGATGGCATAAACTGGTGGAGAAAAAAATAATAATGATGACGTCATCTGTCACGTGGTTCTGCCGCCATCTTGGAAAAACGGAAAAACTTTGCACCTCTATATCTCCGAAAGTGCTGAATAGAAAAAATTGAGACATGGCTCATTGTAAAGAACTCTCCATGGGGAATAAAATAGGTTAATGATGTCATTGGTCACTCCGGACGTCGTCACTTCCGGGTCACTCGCTGAGCAGGCTGAGCTGAGTCGGTCGTCCTGTGTATTTGATTTCCGTTGGATTTAGCGTGTGCTGTCATGTTGTGCTTTGTGTGAATGACTGTGATGGATCCCTGTTTCGTTTCCTGGCTTCTGGCGGTGTGTTTGCCTGTGAGATTTGCAGTACTTTGGATTTTACTCGCCACCAAGTTGACAATTTTGAACTGTGAGTACCCGCCATGTTTTTTCGCTGCGCCTCACGCAGCCCCGGTGTGCGCCTCTCAACAAGACAGTTCTTTGCCCCATCTCGCCCCATTGCTCGTCCAACCGCTCGCCCCACCGCTCGCCCCACCTCTGCACGCACCGCTGCATGTACAGAGCTCGACTCTCCGCTCTAACTCCTCTGTCCTGAGGCCTATTCGCTACACTCGGCAAAAACTTTTGGCTTTAATCAACACCACTCGATTGACTCCTGGACTCGTCTCAGGCCTTAGAGAACTTGAAATCGGCGTTGGTCTCCTGAGAAAACGCACAAAGCGAGGCGGGAGGAGAAAGCAGAGAAAAATACCGATTGTGATTTATCTTCGCGACCAGCGATGGCCCGGCCCACATTTTAATAATTCCTGCGAAAAAGTGTCCCCTATCAACTTCAATAACCTCATCTATGCCTGTAGAACATACACAGCACCAAAACAACACCGTTCTGACCTGCCTCTCGCCTTATTCAACGCTCAGTCTGTAAGTCGTCCTGAAAAGCGAACCAAAATTACCTCTTTTATTCAAGATAACGATATCGACGTGCTTTTTCTGACCGAAACTTGGCTCCGACCCAGTGGCGACGAAGCGAGATGTGCTGATCTCACCCCACTTGGATACACCCTGCAGTCATTTCCTCGCTCATCTAGGGGTGGGGGCGTGGCTGTTATTTACAGAGACAACTTCTCTCCCTTTGTCTCCTTCACCACGACTTTTTCGTTTGACCATTCATCCTACGAGCTAGCCCATGTCACCTTCACTCTGTCAGAAAACACTCTTCATTTCTTCTGCCTCTACCGACCTCCACCTAACCGGAAAAACAAGCTTACTGACTATGTTCGTGACCCAGCTTCCTAATCTGCTCGACCACTGCAATACTCTTCCTGGTTTCGTCCTGATTCTTGGAGATTTCAACGTCCACTAGGACCAACCACAACATCCTCTCACTTCAAATATCATTGACCTCCTTTCTACTTTTAGTCTGTCTCAGTCTGTCTCCCAACCTACACACGTTAAAGGACACATCCTGGATTGGTTAGTGCACAGATGCGATGATCAGTTGGTGCAGTCCACGTCAGTGACCTGTGCTATCGCCTCGGACCACTTCTGTGTCACCAGCCGCCTGAGTATTACTGTTCCTCGTCTTCAGCCCACCTTCATCACCGCCCGCAACATCCGTGCCAACGACCGTTCTGCCTTTAAAGAGGACCTTCACACCCGTCTCTCTGGCCATTCCTTCGTCACTGCAGAAGACCTCGACTCTTGCCTCCGTACAGCATTGGACTGTCATGCTCCAGCGACACGGCGTGCCGTTTCCAGACCCAGGAGTACTCCGTGGTTCAGCGCAGTCAGCGACGAAGTCAGGGCTGCCAAAAAGGAATGACGACGTGCCGAGAGACAGTGGCTGAAGACTGGCCTCACAGTCCATATACAGTTGTATAACATAGCTCAAAGACTCGTCATAAAAATCATTCTGAAAGAAAAAACGTCATACATTTCTGATCGGATTACTAGGAGCTCCTCCTGCAAGCAACTGTTCAGCATTACCAATCGCCTGCTTGCCACCAAAAATAAATCCGTTCTTCCCACTGTATTTCCTCAAAACGAACTACCCCAATGCTTCCTGCATTTCTTTCACAATAAAATTGTCAATAAGAAACAATCTTGACAAGCAGTCACTCCTTTCCCTGGATGATGCTGAACACTGCTTTCACGGATGACCTCTCAGTTCGTTTACTCCTGTTACTGAGGAAGTTGTCAAATGTACAATCCTCAAGTCAAACACAAAAACATGTGATCTCGACCCCCTTCCCACCAATTTGTTTACTGAGTGTTTGGACACCCTCCTCCCATTTATTACTGCAGTTATCAATGATTCTCTGACTACGGGTTCATTTCCGCCTCTCTTTAAGCAAGCTCTTGTTAAACCACTTCTTAAAAAGCCCACCCTTGACCTTAACGACATGAAAAATTACCATCCTATCTCCAACCTGTCTTTCCTGTCAAAGATCACAGAAAGAATTGTGCTATCATAGATTATATATCTTATCATATATTATCATATCATATATCATATGATATGATTATATATCATATCACAAACATATAAGTTTATATACTTGAAAAAATCCAATCTCTATATTATTTTGTGCACGCCCTTTGTACGAGGTTCACCATTGCCGACGTAACTCAAATATTGCAACTGAAAAGGCGAAGCCACTGTTGTCAGAATCACACTGAGTGGGACAACTGCGACAATCAGGACGTTGCACGTCCTTTCCTTATAAAGTTTAGTGGGTCTCCAGGTCATGCTACAATGCTGGCTCAAGACACAGTTCAATCCATAAAAGGCAGGACAACTTGTGTAAGAGGGTTTCCTTGGTGGAACCTGTTGAAAATGGTACAGTCTTGGAAGCCTTCAGGACAATAAACTCGAAGAGGTTTAAAGTACGAATCCAGACAAAGGTCAGCTGATGTTGCTCATAAGCATGGTCTCAGCTTGGGTTGGGTGAGGGGAAAGGTAGGTGACGAGTTTATTTTTCATGACAATGAGTGATGTTGGTGCTTGAGTTGTTTCACAAAGCACCAGATTTCAGTTTTAAACCACGAGTAGAACCGCTCCCCTGGAACACATCTACATAGAGAATTTATACTACTTGTACCATACACCCACTCCGTACAGGAGCGGCAGGAAGGGTAATGTTATTATCCGCTTAGGGACATATAGATTACAGTAGATCTAGGCTCATATAATGCCTCAAGAACGTCGGAGGAAACCGTTGATAAGGAATGGCTGGCTTGGCAAGTGCCTAGCTAGCTGCTTGGTAACGGAACACACCCCAAGTTTCCTCTCTTTCAGTTTAGTGCTAAACAGCAACAGCGATGGTTTCAAAAGATAATCAAATGTTTGTGGTTTATAATATTTTTTACTTCTGGTAAGGGGTGCTCCCATGAAACGCCATGATAAACTATTTATACATATTAACACAGCGTTTGTTCAAGAAGGAAAATCCTCTTAAGGAGGAGGGATACTATTACGATGAATATTGTTACCTCTTCCACCAAGGGTCGATGGAGGTTATGTTTTCACCCTTATCTGTCTGTTTGTTTGTGAACAAGATATCTCAAAAAGTTATTGACGGATTAGGACGAAACTTGGTGGACCGGTTGTGTGTGTGTGTGTGTGACAAGGACTAATCGATTCGATTTTGGTGAAGATCTCAATATGGATTCGGATATGAGAGTTATTTAAATTTTTAAGTGAGTGGGAGAGGATTGCACGCAAGAGCGAGGTGCAGAGGGGAAGAGGATTGCACACAGGAGAGAGGGGGAGAGGAGCGCACTCAGGGGGGAGGTGGAAAGGATCACACATGGGGGTAGGGGGAGAGGATTGCACACAGGAGAGGGGGAGGGTTGCACACAGGAGAGAGGGGGAGAGGGGAAGAGGATTGCACACCAAAGAGAGGGGGATAGGAGCGTACACAGGGGGGAGGTGGAGAGGATCACACATGGGGGGATGGGGAGAGGATCACACACAGGGGAGAAATCATACTCAGGGGAGAGGGGGAGAAGATCACACAAAAGTGAGAGGGGTAGAGGATCGAAAACAGGGAGCATAGGAGAGGATCGCACACAGTGGGGAGGGGGAGCGGATCGCTCACAGGGGAGGGGGGGAGGATTACACATAGGGGAGAGGGGGAAGAGGGTCGCACACAGGGGAGAAGGGGAGAGGATTTCACACAGGTGAGATAATCACAAGCAGGGGAGATGGGGAGAGGATCACACACACAGGATAGGATCACACACAAAGGAAAGGGGGAGAGTATTACACACCGGGGAGACGATCACACGCTGGGGAGACGATCACACACTGGGGAGATGGGGAGAAGATCGCGCACAGGGCAGAGGGGGAGAGGATTTCACACAGGTGAGATGGGGAGAGGATCACACACAGGGGAGAGGGGGAGAAGATCACACACAAGGGAGAGGGAGAGAGGATGTCACATAGGTGAGAGGATCGAACACAGGGAAAAGGAGGGTGGGGGGGAATCACACATAGGGTTGATGGCTGTGTGATCACAGACAGGGGAGAGGATCACACACAGGGGAGAGGATCACACACAGGGGAGAGGGGGAGGGGGTCACACACCAGGGAGAGGCGGAGAAGATTGCACACAGGGGAGAAGGGGGGGAGAAGATTTCACACAGGTGAGAGGATTGCCCACAGGGGAGAGGGGTAGGATCACACACCGGGGAGATGGGGAGAAGATCGTGCACAGGGGAGAGGGTGGAGAGGATTTCACACAGGTGAGATTGGCAGAGGATCACACACAGTGGCGAGGATCACACACAGAGGAGATGGGGAGAGGATCACACACAGGGGGAAGGGGAGATGATCACACACAGGGGAGAGGAGAGACAATCACACACAGGGGAGAGGGGGAGAGGAACCCACACAGGGAGGGTAGGAGAGGATCGCACACAGGGGAGAAGGGGAGAGGATCACACACAGGGGAGAAGGGGTGGGGATCGCACATAGGGGAGATGGGTGTGTGATCACAGACAGTGGAGGGGTCACACACAGGGGAGAGGGGGACAGGGTCACACACCAGAGAGAGGGGGAGAAGATCGAGCACAGGGAAGAGGGGGGAGAAGATTTCACACAGGTGTGAGGATCACACACCGGGGAGATGGGGAGATGATCGTGCACAATGGAGAGGAGGAGAGGATTTCACACAAGTGTGATGGACAGAGGATCACACACAGTGGAGAGGATCACCCACAGATAAGAGGGGGAAAGGATCACACACCGGGGAGAGGATCACGCACAGGAGAGAGAGGGGGAGAGGATTGCATACAGGGGGGGGGGGGGGGAGGGGAAAGATCACACACAGGGGAGAAGGGGAGAGGATCACACACAGCGGAGAAATCACACACAGGGGAGAGGAGAGAAGATCACACACAGGGGAGAAGGGGAGAGGATCGCACACAAGGGAGAGGGGGAGAGGATCGCACACAAGGGAGAGGGGGAGAGGATTTCACACAGGCGAGATTATCGCACACAGGGTAGAGGGGGGAGTATTGCACATAGTGGAGATGGGGAGAGGATCACACATACGGGAGAGGATCACACACACGGGAGAAGATCACACACAGGGGAAAGGGGGAGAGGATTACACAGCGCGGGGACAGGGAGATTATCGTGCACAGGGGAGAGGGGAGAGGATTTCACACAGAGGAGAGGATCGCACACAGTGGAGATGGGGAGAGGATCACACAAAGGAGTGAAGGGGAGAGGACCGCAGATAGAGGTGAGGAGGATGGGTGTGTGTGTGTGTGTGTGTGTGTGTGTGTGTGTGTGTGTGTGTGTGTGTGTGTGTGTGTGTGTGTGTGTGTGTGTGTCTGTGTGTGTGTATGTGTGTCCAGGCTATAACTTTTTTACCATTTGTTAGTTTGTCATCAAATCTTCAACAAACCTTCATGAGAATAATGTTTTGTCTCCAAGATTGAAACAGCAGCCCAGATGCTATAAACATCAATATACAGAAGTTTTGAACATGACCATCGACCTTACTGCGACTGATTTTGCTCTGGCGATCACCCACAACCTCTGCGACCAGTCGTGTGCTCTTTCTACGATTTGCCCGCGATTCCAACATTTTTCGGTCACAGCTAGGTCGTAACCTGGTCACAGGCCCGGTGTGACTGGGGCCTAAGTCTCGGCATAAATGTTCAAATGGGTTCAAGTCAGGACTTTGACTGGTCCACTGAAAAGCATTTAGTGTGGCTTTAGCTTTGTGCTTTGCATCATTGTCCTGCTGGAATGTGAATATCTCATCCAGTTTCAGATTCATGGCTGACTGAAGCATGTTTTCATCAAGGATTCCCCTATACTTTGCAATGCCCATTGTCCAATCGATCCTGACTTTGGATGGGGTGAATCCTTTTGCAGGCCACTGTAAATTGGTCACAAGTTGAGAGTCGATAAGTCCTCTGTTGCTAAGTTTTATATGTGGCCTGCCTGGTCTTTCTCCCAATTTTTTTTACGCTGTTGTGAGCATTGTGTGACATAATAAATACGTGATAAGCCATTGCTTCAACTAAAAACATCCATATTTTCTGTGGCAGTGTGTTTTCAATGCCTTTGTCTCTAACTTCATCTCTGTCATTTATTTCTACAAGGCTATTTCTGATGCTTGGGTTTTGCAGGCAGAAGCATTCAATGTAGTGATTTTTCAACTTTATGTGGCTTAGCATCAGCACTCTGTTGATCTGTCCAAATTATCTGAACCTGGATTTGTAGTTTAATTATATGGTGCATTTGGACTAGCCTCTTGCTTTTTTGTGCCTCACATTGAACCTGCCTAAAGAAACAGAAAGTGCAGATTGATTTGCTTTTGATTAATTTTAAAGTGCAGACTCATGTTATTTTTATTCATATTAAAGTTTTTAATGTAATGTGTTTTGGCAAGTCGGATAGTCGTGGTTAATAGATTACGATAACTCTTATGAAGTCGTTCATTATTAGCCCCCTTTGGACTTAGTCCGAAATGGGGGCTTATGGATTGGGTCCCTTCCGTCCGTCCATTCGCAACCATACCTTGGAGATGTAAGGACCAATTTTGCTCATACGTGGCCCAAAGACAATACATGATAGTATACATATGCACATCATTTTGGTTCATGGTGTGATCAAAATTGACCGACTGGCGGCTATTTGTCCCCCGTCGCTCAGCGGAGTGAAAGGGGGACTATGGCTTTCCCCTCCGTCCGTGTGTCCGTCCGTCCGTCCGTGCGTGCGTGTGTGCATGTGGCGTGCGTGCGGGCGTGCTTGCGTGCGTGCGTAAGCGAAGGACCGCATTCTAATTAGGTGTGTGGGAGCAACCCACGTCAAAATCCAAGATGGCCGCCACCATATATATGTCTGAAACTTGTGAGCGAAATATCTCGAAAAATAAGCGAAGTACCAATGTCTAATCTGGTGTGTGGGTGTATCTAGGCACAAGCAAGAACGCTGTTTAAAATCGGGTCGCCACGTCAAAAGCCAAGATGGCCGCCGCCATGTATGTCTGAAACTTGTGAGATGAATATCTTGAAAAATAAGCAAAGTACCAACTTCTAATTTGGTGTGTGGGTGTATCTCGGCATAAGGAAGAACGCTGTTGAAAATTGGGTCGCCACGTCAAAATCCAAGATGGCCGCCGCCATGTATGTCTGATGCCATGTATGTCTGAACCTTGTAACCTGCATATCTTGAAAAATAAGCGAAGTACCAACTTCTAATCTGGTGCGTGGGTGTATCTAGGCATAAGCAAGAACGCTATTGAAAATTGGGTCGCCACGTCAAAATCCAAGATGGCCACCGCCATGTATGTCTGAACCTTGTGAGATGAATATCTTGAAAAATAAGCGAAGTACCAAGTTCTAATCTGGTGTTTGGGTGTATCTCGGCATAAGGACAAACGCTATTGAAAATTGGGTCGCCACGTCAAAATCCAAGATGGCCGCCACGATGTATGTCTGAACCTTGTGAGATGAATATCTTGAAAAATAAGCGAAGTACCAACTTCTAATCTGGTGTGTGGGTGTATCTTCGCATAAGGAAGAAGGCTATTGAAAATTGGGTCGCCATGTCAAAATCCAAGATGTCCGCCGCCATGTATGTCCGAACCTTGTGAGATGAATATCTTGAAAAATAAGCAAAGTACCAACTTCTAATTTGGTGTGTGGATGTATCTCGCCATAAGGAAGAACGCTATTGAAAATTGGGTTGCCACGTCAAAATCGAAGATGGCCGCCACCATATATATGTCTGAACCTTGTGAGCGAAATATCTCGAAAAATAAGCGAAGTACCAACTTCTAATCTGGTGTGTGGGTGTGTCTAGGCACATGGAAGAACGCTGTTTAAAATTGGGTCGCCACGTCAAAATCCAAGATGGCCGCCGCCATGTATATCTGAATCTTGTGAGAAGAATATCTTGAAAGATAAGCGAAGTACCAACTTCTAATTTGGTGTGTGGTTGTATCTCGGCTTAAGGAAGACCGCTATTTACAAGTGGGTCGCCACGTCAAAATCCAGGACGGCTGCCACCATATATATGTCTGAACCTTGTGAACTAAATATCTTGAAAAATAAGCGAAGTACCTTCTGGTGTGTGGGTGTATCTAGGCATAAGGAAGAACGCTATTGAAAATTGGGTCGCCACGTCAAAATCCAAGATGGCCGCCGCCATGTATGTCTGAACCTTGTGAAATGAATATCTTGAAAAATAAGTACCAACTTCTACTTTGGTGTGTGGGTGTATCTCGGCATAAGGACGAAGGCTTTTGAAGATTGGGTCGCCACGTCAAAATCCAAGATAGCCGCCACCATATATATGTCTGAAACTTGTGAGCGAAATATCTCGAAAAATAAGTGAAGTACCAACGTCTAATCTGGTGTGTGGGTGTATCTAGGCACAAGCAAGAACGCTGTTTAAAATCGGGTCGCCACGTCAAAAGCGAAGATGGCCGCCGCCATGTATGTCTGAAACTTGTGAGATGAATATCTTGAAAAATAAGCAAAGTACCAACTTCTAATTTGGTGTGTGGGGGTATCTCGGCATAAGGAAGAAAGCTGTTGAAAATTGCGTGGCCACGTCAAAATCCAAGATGGCCGCCACCATATATATGTCTGAACCATGTGAGCAAAATATCTTGAAAAATAAGCGAAGTACCAACTTCTAATCTGGTGTGTGGGTGTATCTCGCCATAAGGAAGAAAGCTGTTGAAAATTGGGTCGCCACGTCAAAATCCAAGATGGCCGCCACCATATATATGTCTGAACCTTGAGAGCGAAATATCTCGAAAAATAAGCGAAGTACCAACTTCTAATCTGGTGTGTGGGTGTATATAGGCACACGGAAGAACGCTGTTTAAAATTGGGTCGCCACGTCAAAATCCAAGATAGCCGCCGCCATGTATGTCTGAATCTTGTGAGAAGAATATCTTGAAAGATAAGCGAAGTACCAACTTCTAATTTGGTGTGTGGGTGTATCTCGGCTTAAGGAAGACCGCTATTGTAAAGAGGGTCGCCACGTCAAAATCCAGGACGGCCACCGCCATATATATGTCTGAACCTTGTGAGCGAAACATCTTGAAAAATAAGCGAAGTACCTTCCGGTGCGTGGGTGTATCTAGGCATAAGGAAGAACGCTATTGAAAATTGGGTCGCCACGTCAAAATCCAAGATGGCCGCCTCCATGTTTGTCTGACCCTTGTGAGCGAAATATCATATCATAGCATGTTTTCTGTGTGTTCCACTTTGTCAACTCACATCACTTCCCCGACCGGGGACCTAGGCGTAATGCTTGTTTAGTTGTAAAAAACACCCGATGCTGAACATGCACTAAACCATTTCTCAAACATGCATTTACCAATCTTGTTCAAACTTGGCGCACAGACAAAGACAATGGCTTGCATATGCACGGCATCTTATTTTGAGATCAGATCCAAGATGGCCAACTGGCGGCCATTTTGATACTTAAATGTGTCCCCAACCATTTCTTGAACATGCATGGACCGATTTTGTTCAAACTTGGCACAAGCACAGTACATGACAGCATATACATGACACTTACTTTATTTTGTGATCTGATCAAAGATAGCCAACTGGTAGACGCACATAGGGGAAGGGGAGGATCGCACATAGGGGAAGATGGAGAGAGGATCGCACATAGGCGAAGATGGGGAGAAGATCACACACAGGGAGATGGTCACACACTGGGGAGAGGGGGAGAGGATCGCACACAGGAGAGAAGGGGAGAGGATTTCGCACAGGTGAGAGGATCACACACTCACACAGGGCAGATGGGGAGAGGATCACACACACGGGAGAGAATCACACACTGAGGAGATGATCACACACAGGGGAGATGGGGAGAGGATCACACACAGGGGAGGATCTCACACAGGGGAGAGGGGGACAGGAAAACACACACGGGGGAGAGGGGGAGAGGATCACACACAGGGGAGAGGATCAAACACAGGGGAGAGGGGCAGAGAATCACACACCGGGGAGAGTGGGAGAGGATCACACACAGGGGAGGATCTCACACAGGGGAGAGGGGGACAGGAAAACACACACGGGGGAGGATCGCACACAAAGGACAGGGGGAGAGGATCACACACTGGGGAGATTGGGAGAAGATCTTGCACAGGGGAGAGGGGGAGAGGTTGCACACAGGGGAGAGGGGAAGAGGATCGCACACAAGGGAGGTGGGGGAGGATTGCACGTAGGGGAAGATGGGGAGATGATCTCGTGCACAGGGGAGAGGCGGAGAGGATTTCACACAGGTGAGATGGGGAGAGGATCACACACAGAGGAGAGGATCACACACAGGGGAGAGGAGAAGAAAATCACACACAGGGGAGAGGGGGAGAGGATCACATACAGGGGAGAGGGGGAGAGGATCACACAAAGGAGTGAGGGGAGAGGTGTTTGTTTGTGTGTGTGTGTGTGTGTGTGTGTGTGTGTGTGTGTGTGTGTGTGTGTGTGTGTGTCCATGCTATAACTTTTTTACCATTTGTTATTTTGTCATCAAATCTTCAACAAACCTTCATGAGAATATGGAGTACACAAATTGAAAATATACCATTTTCTCTTTAACTTTCGTTTTCGTCAAGTTTAGTTTGGGTATAAAGCAAACGCAGATAGGCTTTGCATTTTGAGATGCTTTCTCGTTCGTATTCACGTGATCTGTCACCACAGTCTCTTTTTCTCCGATTAAAAATAATAAAACACTTGGTATACTGCATTGTTTTTTTATGAAAACGAGTTTTTTATTAAGCATTTCAGCAATGTTTTCAGGAAACGAAAAATGATGGGATTAGGTAGATGCTTCATACAAACTGCATCCTGTAAAGATATCAGTAGTTATTAAGATAAGCATTTTATAAGTGTATGTGTAGTACAGCAGTTTGATTGCTCTACCTTTTATATCAGTCAGTGATAGAAGAACTACCTTTAGAACCACCTTTGGTGATTTTGATGTACCGTACTCTTTACAGAGTGTTGGTAATGACAAAGCAGTTTATTGGCAAGGGGTTACACTTAGTGGTTTGCCATTGCCTTCCCAGGCTTGTCCATGCTCTACCTTTTAAAATGTTGAGCCTCAATTGAAGAAGTAGTGCGTACCATATTTAAAGTCTTTGGTATGACTCGGCCAGGGATTGAACGTTTGAACCACCGACCTTCCAGACTCAAGGTGCATGCTCTAACCATTCGATACAAGGTCGATATGTTATTGTATACCGAATAGGGGAAGATAAAATTTCCCTAATGAAATATTTCCCTAATAAATTTTAATTATTTCCCTAATGTAAAATTTCCCTAATGACTAGTTAAGGGATTCACCAGGAAAAGGATTAAATAATGGAAGCTCTCGAACAAATCTGATTTAGGATTTATAAAGATACACATAGCATTTAGGAAGAAATATACAAGCTAAAAAACCATATCCAATGGCGATTATAGCAAAGATTTCTGTAACTACAGCAAACTTGCCTCGATTGCTGCTGTAAGCAGGAAAAAAAGCCAGAAGCACCATGAGACAAAAAAGCAAGCTGAACCTGATGAACTTGAGGTCGTTTGTATTACAGACATCCTTATGTACATTGAATGCTAGAAATAAACACAAGAAAATTAGAATGGCAAAGTAAGCAAGAGCACAGACATCCCAGATAGGTGATGCTCCACCACACTCCAGAACTATCACATCCACACGACCTTCAATATTCCTAACAGGTCGAAGTTGTCCCACTAATGCCCAAATTAGACATAAAGTAAATTGTGGAGATACACAAAGTGCCCCAAGTGTCAGTAGTTTCATGGAATTATCACAAGGAGAACAGAAAGTTGTTAAAATTGTAGTTGATCCTTTGGAAGTGATCAGCTCAACTGTCATAATAAGCACGCAGACAATGGCAAGGGTGAAGATGGACAGAGTAAGAGGATGGCGCAGCTGGCACAATAACTCTGTCGGTTGTCCCACAAAGGTCACACAACTCACAAAGCACCCTTCAACAGCCACAAACATGAAGAAGTAAATGGAAATTTTTCTTGATTTCATAATGTTTTGTCTCCAAGATTGAAACAGCAGCCCAGATGCTGTAAACATCAATATCATTCCAAATAAACCAAAACACAATAGGGAGAGTGTGATGGGATCTGAGAAAGTGAGGAATTCCTTTGGCATGGGCACACAATCACTTCTTTGCTGATTGGACCACAGATCTCTTGGACATCGAAAGCAGTCTGGTGAATCTGTAGAGAGGAATATATCAAATATATTTATAGTTACATATAAAAATATCAGTTTTTAAACGAAAAATATAAATTCGTCCATGTAACGTGTGTTTCTGCTAATAACTTTTCATACTGGAGACGTGTGGAAGATGCCTTCCCGGATTGCAAGATTTCTTGACAACTAATCCCACCCATTAACCTGTTTTTTTTTTTCCTGGGTTTTGTTTGTTTGTTTTTTGTTTTTTGTTGTGTAACCTGTTGTTTACTCATGCTCATAACCACACCAACTAAAAGTTCCATTTTAAGTTTCTTTATGTATCCATTTTACCCACCTCTTGTATTTTCCTCCCCTCATCCTTAACCACATCCCTTGTTGTCCGTATCCTTCTATTTTGTTCCTCTGCCCTGCTTTTGGCATTTCCCCCTTCTCTTTCTGCTGTTCCTTTTCTACTGTTGCATCCTGATCCGGTCTGTGTTCTAGCTCTTCCACGAGCCTGAACTCTATCTATATATGTGAAACCGAAAAACACGGTCCGGGAAGTCGTTCGTCTGTCCGGGAAGCCGTCATGCTGTGATTATGTGTCGATTAATACCGCACTGTTTGAAATCCGGTTCTTTCCTGTCTATTAATTATGTACGTCTATTAATTAGGGAATGTTGGAATATACCTTTCGACCCTTTAGACTGCTGAGATCCCTTAGACCTTTGAAGACCCTTTAAGTCCCCCAAGACACTTAAGACCACCAAGACCCGGAAACACCATGAAGACCCAAAAGACCCTGAAAACCCCAAAGACCCTTAAAGACTCAAAAGACCCAAAAGGACACAAAATAACCGGAAGACCCCAAAGACACAAAATACCCCGAAGACCCCAGTAAAGCCGTGAAGCTGTGATCATGTTTCTATTACTTATGTTCTGTTTGAACGCCACTTGGATCCTATCTATTAATTATGTACGTCTATTAATTATGTATTGTTGGAATATACCTTTCGACCCTTTAGACTGCTGAGATCCCGAACACCTTTGAAGACTCTTTAAGTCCCCCAAGCCCCTTAAGACCACCAAGACCCTGAAAGACCATGAAGGTCCATTGTCCATTGTTTCCCCAAAAGACCATTGTTTTCTCAAAAATGGATGGAGGTCCTCAATGCCAAACAGAAAATCAGAGCTGTCTCCCTTGACATATCCTGTGCCTTCGATACGGTCTGGCATCCAGCTCTGCTCACCAAACTCTCCTCCTATGGCCGTGGTTCTTAACCTGGGTTCGACCGAACCCCAGGGGTTCAGTGAGTCAGTCTCAGGGGTTCGGCGGAGGTCCTCCGAAACGCATTGCAATTTTTTTTTTTTTTAAGTTTTATATCAATTTTGAATCTATGTGGAATTACGCTTATTATTAATATTATTATTATTATTTTGCAATGTATGTTACGAACGAATGGAAATGTTATTTGTAATTGTATTCCCATCCCATTCATGGTTTCTCTGGTCTGTGTTTAAGAGAAGTTGTTTCACACTGACTGTAGTAAGTTGAATCAATGAGCAACTTGCTAATTATTCTGTTGATGGTGCTTACTTGCTTACTTACTTACTGGATTTTGGACTTTGCAGGTGTTCGGAAATTCCAGTGAATAGCCTCGATTAGCTTGCCGTGTGCCGTGCGTCATTGGTCGCGCCTTACTTTGGAGTTACTGATTAATTGAAAAGTAAGTTGGAAATGTTTGTGGATATGCAGGGCGGGTTCAGAGTTATATTAAAGACAAAAGTGGGTGGTGATTATAAAATATGATTGAATTACTCAGAAAATTAGGTGGAGGTGATATAACTCCTTTGGTCGCAATTCAAAACTAACAATTCGCAGTTTTCTATGTAATATTATAATGGGATTTGAGGTGTCATAGAGTTGAGTAGATAATAAATCCCGTCATCGTAACTATAAGTTATGTTTTCTTCGTTAAAATTTCTCAGTTTTCAGAGGGGTACTGATTATATTTAAGCATGTTCCTTTTTAACTCAACTGGACTATGTCCAGCTGAGTTTTTGTCGACACCCAGTGTCCGTCGTCCGTCGTCCGTCGTCCATCTGTCGTCTGTCTGTCTGTCTGTCTGTCATCTGTCGTCTGTAAACAATTCGACGTCTGCGCTCTAAAAGTCACAAATATTGATCGAGTTTGATGAAACTTGTTATGCAGCATCTTTAAAACATAAACTAGTTTGGGATTGCACTTGGGCGTTGCACACCCAAAAATTGTCACGCCAGGGTGGCCATATTGAAAAATCAATTTTGGTCAATCTGGTACATCCTAATGTAGCTAGAAGGCTGAAACTTGATGTGTAGACAGTATGTAACACACCTCAACACATATAATAAATTCAAGTCTGAAATCTGAGAAAAGTAATTGTAGTTTTACTTTTCATGCTTCACTTAAAACTCAATTTTTTCTAGTTTACTGTTTAAACATGAGATACCTTCAACATTACTGTACCTCTTTAGCACATATAAACTATATAGTTTGTGGTTCTTTTATGCATATTCTAACCATATTGATATAGACCAGTTGAGTTCAGGTTCCCTGGAACCTCTAGTTTAATTTTTGTCATATAATTATTAGCCTGGACTCAATTAAGATCACTTTGTTACTTTTTTTCTTTTTTTTTTGCAGTATGTCGAGCAAAAAAAGGAAGTGCTCAGAGGATTACGTGCAGTACGGGTTCACATGTTTGACGGAATGGGACGGAAGTCAGCGTACTCGATGCATGCTTTTCAATGTCAAGTTGAGCAACTCCAGCCTTGCACCAGCAAAACTATGGGTACACTTCAAAAAACTTCACAGCGAGGGGCAGTACAAAGACGCAACGCTGGATGAATTCAAATTGAAGAGAGTCCGATTCGACGCAAGTGCTACCTTGCCCACTCTCGGCTTCGTTCCAATTGACAAACCGATCCTCACCGCGTCGTATGAAGTTGCGTACCTGATCGCAAAGCAGGGCAAACTGTACACCGTTGGTGAGACACTCATCAAACCGGCCGCATTGAAGATCCCACCCATTTTGATCCCACACTTTTTCCCACACTTTTTGTGTCTCTCGTTCCACTCTCAAATGATACCATCAGATGCAGAATCGACGACATGAGCGATGACATCCTCGCCCAGGTAGTTGCAGATTTAGTTGCGAACCCGACGAAATTCAGCCTTCAACTCGACGAGACCACCGACGTTTCGAATTTGAGCCAGCTCATCTTATTTGTGCGTTATGTCAAAGGAGACGAGATCAAGGAAGACTTTCTGTTCTGCAAGCCTCTCGCAAAAACGACGAAGGCAGCTGATGTGAAGAAGCTTGTGGACGACGTCTTCAGAAGCAACGGCCTCTCGTGGAACATGGTGTCTGTAGTTTGCTCGGACAGAGCTCCAGCCATGCTGGGATGCAACTCCGGTTTTGGAGTGCTGGTGAAGGCCGATGCACCACACATCATCGTCACGCACTGCGTCCTGCACAGACACGTGCTGGCATCAAAAACCCTGCCTCCAAAACTGGCCAATGTTCTGAAAATCGTCGTTGAAACTGTGAATTACGTGCGAAGCCGTGCTCTGAATCATCGCATCTTCAAAGAGCTGTGCAATGAAATCGGCTCTGAATTCGAAGTCATCCTCTACCACTCTGACGTTCGATGGTTATCACGAGGGAAGGTAGTGAGCTGTGTTTTTGCCTTGCGTGTAGAATTAGCCCTGTTTTTGCGAGAACACCAGCATTGCCACTCAACGCACTTCCAAGAGTCAGAGTTCATCCTCGCCTTGGCGTACTTAGCTGACATCTTCGACGCACTCATTCATCTCAATTTCCAGATGCAGGGCGGTGGAGTGAATGTCATCGGATCTGAAGAAAAGCTGAGCGCTTTCCGAAAGAAGTTACCGTTGTGGAGGCGGCGAACAGAGAATGACAACTTCGCGAACTTTTCGCTACTGGACGAGTGCGTGAGCGGGATCGAAGAAGAGTCTGAAGTTGGAGGCACTGCTGTATCTGGGGAGCTGAAGCAAGCGATTGCCATGCACTTGGATGAGCTGGGAAAGTCATTCGACAGCTACTTCCCCGACCAAGAGCAATACCCAGCATGGGTGCGGCAGCCATTTACTTTGGACGTTGCAATGGCAGATGTCAATGACCAATACCTCGACGACCTCATCGAACTTCAGAAAAGCCAGAATCAACAACAACTCTTCAGCACAACAACGCTCTCAATGTTTTGGTGCCGCCAAATGGAAGGGTATCCTCACATCGCTAAAATTGCCCTTGAGAACCTCACACCGTTCGTTACAACGTATCTCTGGGGGCATGCGTTTTCGAAACTGATGGACATTAAAAAAAAGAAAAGGAGCAGGCTTGCATGCGAAAATGATTTGAGGGTGGCCCATTGCCAAAACAAAACCCACGCATTTCCCAGATCGCCTCCCGAAAATAAAGAACAGAAAATGCATTAGGATGCAATTCTTCTTAATTTTTTGTCAAATTTGAGGGGTTCCACGAGTGTTCGGTGGGTTTCGTTAGGGTGTGGCGCCTTTAAAAAGGCTAAGAACCACTGTCCTATGGTATCCATGGAAATCTCCACTCATGGCTTGCGGACTTCCTCTCTGGTCGTATGCAACGTGTGGCCCTGAATGGATTTCTCTCGTCTCCCCCCCCCCCCTCCCTGTTCTGGCTGGAGTTCCACAAGGTAGTGTTCTGGGCCCTATGCTATTTCTGGTCTTCCTCAATGATATCTCCGACTCGCTGGAAAATCCTCTCTATCTCTTTGCTGATGACTCCACTATCTGCCGCTCCATCCCTCATCCCTCAGATCGGCAGTCTGCAGCCCCCTCACTCTCTGCAGACCTGGAAAAAATCACAGGCTGGTCAAACAAGTGGAACATGCCTTTCAATCCTGACAAATCGCACACTCTTACTATGTCTCTCCGAAAAGACCGAATGGAAAACCCTCCCATCTACTTTCTCAACAATCCTCTCAAAGAAGTTCTGTCGCTCAAGCTTTTGGGTCTCACTATCTGCCATGATCTTTCTTGGGAAAACCACATTTCCAAGCTGGCCTCCAAAGCCAGACGCCGACTGGGCATCCTCCATCGTGCGAAGTCCTTCCTTGGCACACCTCAGCTCCTCACCTCATACAAGGCATTCATTCACAGCTCAATGGAATACTGTTCCTCCCTCTGGGCTGGTGATCCTGCCTCTCGCCTAGCTCGGCTTCAAGCTGTTGAAACCAAAGCTTTCAGAATCATTGGAATCTCCTGCGATGAAGCTAACTCTGAAGGCCTTTCACTCACTCACCGCAGGCAGGTTGGTGGTCTTTCTGTCTTCTATCGACTCCTCTCCGGCCTTGCTCCCCCAGCTCTCTGTGATCTGTCCCCCTAATATTCCTACAGGTCGCACAAGATCTGCCAGCAACCCTCTTTTGGTTAAACTGCCAAAATCTAGGCTCTCTGCTCACCTTCACTCTTTTATTCCCCTTTTCTCCCGCCTCTGGAACAAACTCCCACACTCCCTTCAATCCCACTCCTCCCTCCAGGTCTTTAAAACAGCTGTTCACTACCATCTCTTATCTTCCCCCATCCAAAACCTTGATCTTTTCTACCCCCGTTAATTCACCCCAGATACTTTTTTTTTTTGAAATTCCAACTTCTTTCCTGGAAGTCATTGCAGTGTTCATATGTTTTATACCTCTCCCACCTCCCCCCCAAGCCCTCCCCCTCCCACAATTCTCTCAATGTCCCTGCTCTCAAATGTTGTTTGTGTCCTTCCCCCTCTCTCCCCAACTTGTCTGCCGCTCCCCTTATTTTGTGTTTTATGTGTCGGTTTGACTTTTTGTGTGATTAATATTAGCTCTTTCACGAGCCTCGATCATGTATACAAAAAAGAAAAGAAAAAAAGACCCTTAAAGACTCAAAAGACCCAGAGGACCCAAAATACCTCAAAGACCCTTAAGAACCCAAAGGACCCAAAATACCTTGAAGAACCCAAATATCCAAAAGACCCCCAAAGCCTCAAAAGACCCCAAACACCCAAAATACCTAAAAGACCGTCAAAGGCAACGACGACCCAAAAGACCACAAAGACTTCAAAGCCCCAAAATATACCGAAGACCCAAAATACCCTGAATACCCAAAATATCCTGAAGACCCTTAAACACCCAAAAGACCACGAAGACCCCAAAGACACAAAAGATCCAAAATACCCAAAAGCCCTAAAAGACCCTGAAGATCCAAAATACTCAAAAGATCCCAAAGACACAAAATATCCAAAAGTCCGAAAAGATGCTGAAGACCTGTAAGACCCATAAGACCCTTTAGACCACTTTTACCTTTAAGACCCTTTCAATACTATAGACACCTTTAGATCCCTTCACCCTTCCAACCTTTTATACTCGAAGCCTTTACACCCCTTCAGTCCCTTTCGACCCCTGAGACCGTAACACCATTAAGACCCTTTACACCCTTCAGACCGATTAGACAGCTTGGACCCTTTACCATTTAGAGCTTCACACCACTTGGACCTTTTTAGATTACAAATAAATTACAAATAAATAATATCAATCACCAATATTACAAATACATTTGTACAAAAAAAAAGATTGTATTATAATAATTATGATTGGTGTAAATCATGACAACACAGAAACTCAAATTCAGTCAGGTCATTATCCACAGTTTAACAAGCTTATGCCCCTGCGGCGACGTGTGGTGAGGCGAGCGTAGCGAGCCAAGCAACGCCAGTAAAAAATAAATAAAAGTTAGAGTACATCCTTACTTTGACACAATCCATCACTTCTTGTTGGAATGAAATGCTGGAATGCTCTTCCATGTACCATCACAGGTGAAACGTCTATCTTCACACTGATTGCCTTTGGCCCACTACTTTATCAAGGTTACTTGGGATAGGCACAAAATTCTGTGGATGAGCAGCTTGCCTCACATCCCAGAAGTGAATAAGGAGAAACAAGGAGAAAAAGACATAAAATGTCATAGCCCCTGTGTTTTTAGTAATTTTGCTGTATGGAGTTAAAGGCCGCCTATCGGCCATCTTTGGCCGGATTACAAAATAAAATCTTCTGCATATGTACACTCTTATGTATTGTCTTTTTGTCAAGGTTGAACAGAATTGGTCCATACATCTCTGAGATATGGTTGCGGACGCAGGCACGGACGGATGGATGGACGGACGAGACCCAATCCATAAGCGCTCATTTCAGACTAATACCGACGGGGGCTAATAATGTTGCTCTTCCAATTCGGTGAGAAACTAGTAATAAGGCAGTAATATTTTCGACAATTGGGAACTGGCAAAAATGTTAAATATGTCAAGTTAAAGACTTATTTTGGACCAAACGTTTGATTTTTGTTTTCTTGTGCTCAAGTTAATGTCTGCCACTTCTTCTCCACAGTACAAGTTAATTGTAACAAGGAGCTGATACTATAGGTCTCCCACCGTTTGGGTGGTATGAGAAATAGATCTGTGTAATATGAAGCTAAATTGTGAATGTTTTTTGAAATACGCAAGCCAAGTTATCGAGATGGTTGCCATGACAACATAATTCAGCCAATCACAGCCTTGATCGAATCAGGTTTAAATAATGTCATGAGGAATAGATATTTGCAATATGAAAGCTAAATTTTCAATGGTTTTGAAATATCGCAGAGACAAAAGTACATGGACGGATGATCGGTTGGTCGGTCGGAGTTCATTTCAATGTCTCCCATCTCCGACATTGTCGGAGGGACAGGGCAGTGGACAACAAAACAAAAAAAATGGAGGTCATGGTAAAGACATGTCCAATAAATTAACAGCATGGGTGTGTCATAAACTCAGCCTTTGTTTCTCAGAATGAGCATATGCATTTTTGGAGGGAAATAATAAAAGAATTTTTTATTGTGTTCAATTTTGTAATTAAATATCCATTATCGTAGTCAGTTGCTGGAATCTTAAAGTGAAATCTCACGAAAAAAATGTGTACGGTTTCACTCGGATTTAATTCATGTAGATTCTAAGTGTTATAATGAATATGCTTTACCCAAACCTTAGGCCCAAAACTACTGGAAAAGAAAGCCTTGTGTTGGCTTAATGGTTAAGGTGGCTGGCTTAAGATCTTTGGGTCTTGAGTTCGAGCCCCTGTCATGCTGTTGAAACACACACCAGGTGGGTTGATTCAGCCCATCATCCTTCCAAGTTTGGCAAAATGACTACCAGCTTACTACAAGCAACTGGAACCAACTGAAACCAACTGGAAATGTGTGATATTTAATTTGATCTTTTGAGCTATTCAGCAAAAGAAACATATGAGCTTTTGAGCCTCACAATTAGTCTTCAACAGGATGCAACAACTCAGTATACCTCATCAGACCAAGCTATTTGTTCATCAGACCAAGTGGTTCGAACTCTGACCGAGTCATACCAAAGACTATAAAATGGTACGCGCTGCTTCCTGCTTGAGGATCAGCATTTCAAAAGGATGGAGCGCGGACAAAAATCCATGGGTTGGCAACCATTTTGTAGGCTTGATTGTCCTATTGGCCTCCTCCTGTGTTGAAGTTGTGACAAAACAACAACAACAACAACAACAGGATTTTAAGGCCATTTTCCCTGCAAGAGCGGTGGTTAGCCTTGCGGTCCCCATGTTGAAGTTGTGAGGAGCTCATATTAATATTACTATGTTAAATTATTTTTAGTTGCAGGGAGAAGGGCAATACATGTTAATTTATCCATCACATGACATTTTCCTCTTCCACAAGGCTGGTTGTCTCCATGTTTTTTCAATATTATCTTGAATATTCTGAAGAATTATCAAACAAGTATCATGGTAATGTTTCTGAGCTTTTAGAATCCCACAAACCTGTGATGTTTGAGTACTCTCCAGAAGTACAAAGGATGCAGTCGAAGCAACAAAAGGGTTCTCCTTTACGGGAAACTTTACGTGTTCCTGCTGGGCAAGGATTGCTGCATATTGACATCGGAACCTGAAAAAATATCATTTTTATGTTATGTAAATGGTGCACCTTGAAAGTGACATTTGAATTTCTCTGCACTCATTACCCTGTGCAAGGTGTGGTTAAGCAATTAGTTCACTCTGTCTGTCTACAGACAGATTTTGATCAAATAACGACTTAATTAGTCTCACCTGAAGGAGATGCAAGACCATTGCAATGTCCCAATCTGTCTGTCTGTGTCTGTCTATGTTTGTGTATATATTTTCGCTTTTAAAATGTTTTTCTCTGTAAACGCTTGTCCGGTTGATGCAAAACTTTGGAACGCCCACTGTGAGTCCCCATGGAGAATATTTCTTGATAGCTCTGACATCATAGGTCACATGGTATGGCAACTATATTGGATTAAAGGAAAAAAATTGGACATCTTATTTTCCGAAACATTTCGACCCTTTAGACTGCCCGTGAGGCGCGTGAAGGGAAGTGAAGGCAGTGCGAGGGGTAGGGCAGACAGCATGAGGGAAGCGGAGGGCAGTGTGAGGGGAGGGGAAGGCAGGCCGTAAAATATGAGAGTGCAGCAAACTTAACAACAGGTGCAAAATAACAAAATAATTGATGCAGGATAAAATTAATTATAAATGTATAACTGTCTCCGGGTGTCTCTGGACATCCCGACAACAGCATGTGCCCTTTTAAAAGAGATTGTAACATGGGCTTCTCTTAAGGGACGTCCTGATCTGCAGCTGCCACCACGGCTCCCACCCATTCCCCTCCCTCACCCTTCCTCTGCCTTCTCCCGAACTCCCAATCCACCCCTTCCCATGCAAACGAATAAATGTCGAAGAATATCACTCAAACTTGAGCAACAAAGTCATTACAAATATTTAAGTAAAACTACAAACAAGTACAGATACATTCAAAGTACACCGCCCCCATGCCAAATAATTAAATATCCTCCAGCGCGGCATTGCCAGGGCACCTTTGGCAATACCGGCGTTCAGCTCATAGAGACTGTATTTGGAGGGAGAGGTGTGCAATAATTGATTGATTAATTGCATAATTAAAATCAATAAAAGATTATCATAAATATTTTCTAAATCAATTGGCTAATAGCATAACGAAACCACTAGTGCTTCATCCGAAGATGTAACTTTTAGAAATTAAATGAAATAAGTCATTAATAAAAAAATTAAACAAATAATTGATTAATCAATAAATCAAAAATATCCTTTATAGCCACATCACTTGGTCACTGTCGTGTCCAAATATCTGCTTTCTAGCTCAAATGGTGCCTGAGATATTGCCCAGATGAGAAAGAAAATTAAAAAATGACTAGTAATGAAAACAAATGAATAATAATCATTTAAAAAAATAATCAATTGGCTAATATAATACATAAGCTGTAGTGAAAATGTATCAAAGTTGAACCCAGGAGTGATGCCCACTTAAACCGCAGAGGGGCGTCTATAAGACCTCGGACGTCCGTGACGCTGAGCCACTCCTGTGACATTTTACTATGACATGTAGTCTTGAATGGTACGTACCCGCACATATATTCTAGGCTGGCTTGCATTGACTAATATAATCGATCCTTCCTATATGATGCCAAGATCCTGATATCTATTGCATGATTGTATTTTACAGGATGATGCTATAGATCTGATTGAGATTAAACCTACCTATGGGACAAAGTTGTGGACTTGGTTGATTTTCACAACATTTAATCTCAATCAAGATCTACGGAAATGGCGGGACACAAGATGATCCATGTACCGACATTCAGCGCCGACCCACAAGCTGTGGATTCGGGCTTGGAGTTAACTCACTGGCTCAAGTCACTGGAGAACCAGTTCAGAGCCCAGGATACCGTTCCCACTGCTGAAACGAAACTGGACGTGCTGCAGACTAAAGTGGCCCACCACGTCTACAGCAGCTTTGAACGACGTACGACGTACAATGCTGCTGTGGCAGAGCTAAAGCGAATTTACATTAAGAAACGGAGTGTGGTGTACAACAGGTATCTGCTCTCATCGCGGCGACAACAGCCCACCGAGTCGATAGATCGCTTCGCCCAGGAGCTACGCCAACTACTTGCGGACAGTACTCAAGAGGTACGCACTCACGAGCAAGTCCAGGATGATCTTGTCTGAAATGCTTTTGTCTCTGGGATCGGCTCTTCGACTCTTAGGCTAAGACTTTTGGAGACAGCTGACCTGACGTTCACGGAGGCTCTACGGGTGGCACACGTCTACACTGAGGCCCAGGAACAATCTACCGCCTATGACCACACACGGGTCGTTGCGGGGACTTCTCAAATCGCGCGACCGGAGAGGGCTACCGCCGAGGATACGGGAGCAGACTCGACCACGCTAGCGGAGCCCCTGGCCGCTCCCGAGGTGGACTCGTATTCCGGCTTGGCGGCAGCTACGGCGGCCAGGCCAAGGCCTGTACGAAATGCTATGTGTTACTTCTGTGGCAATCGACAGCATCCCAGGTCAGCGTGTCCGGCTCGGGAAGCAATATGCCATTTGTGTTCGACTAAAGGACATTTTGCAAAAGTCTGCCGAAAGACCGCGCGGGGCGCACAAACTCGTGCGACCTTGAATGGGCTTATCGCCGAGCCAACGGACCGAGCACAGAGCGGGGCGCCGCACCCGACTTTGATGAGCGGTCCTCCTCCTCGTGGGCCCCTGGCTGCACGCTCGACTTTGGTGAGATACATCAGGCTGCCAAAACAAATGGCGCGAACACGACCGACCGCGGAGCGACCGTCCTTGACTGGAATCCGAACGCCCTCTGAAGGCTACTCATACAATCGACAAACTCCTGCTTTGACGCGGCAAACAATGCACTTGACACGAGCGCCATCCGACGGCAGCTCATACGAACTACACGCTCTTGCCTCAGCACGTGAAACTACAGTTAGCTGCAATCCTTCTCGCGTGACACGAGCGCCATCTGACGGCAGCTCGTACGAACTACACGCTCTTGCTTCAGCACGTGAAACTACAGTTGGCTGCGATCCTTCTCGCGTGACACGAGCGCCCTCTGACGGCAGCTCGTATGGACTACAAGCTCCTGAAGCTCCTGCTTTGGCACGACCAACTATGTGTTTGACACGAGTGCCCTCCGGAGGCTGCTCAAACGACCAGAAAACTGCAGCCGGCGTGGGATCCACACGCGAGGCGCGATCTTCTCGCTCGGATGGCTCAATACCTGCCGGATCTTCCGGCCTTGCTCAGGCCATTATTCCACTCATGGTCGAAGGCATTTTTGCGTGGGCTTTAGTCGACACGGGTTCTACGGATAGTTTTATCGATCATCGACTGGTGCGTAAACATGGGTGGCCGGTCCTCGGGACAAAACGACGGATCTTTATGGCCTCCCAAGGGCTTAGGCTCAGCACAAAAGGGGAATGTCGATTGAAGCTTGTGATAAAGGGACGCATGTTTCCAGATGTGCATCTCATGGTCTTACCTGCTTTATGTGCTGACATTCTGTTAGGACACGATTTTCTTAAACGACATGGACGTTTGGAAATGGATTTCGGTGGGACTGACACGCTTGCTGTGTGTGCACTCGCGAAAATGGAAATTGAGCCTCTTTCGCTGTTCCCCAACCTGACCACTGACTGTACTTCTGTAGCGGTGAAATCACGGCGCTACTCACGAGCAGACGCGCAATTCATTGCGGAAGAAATGGCCCAGCTCTTAAAGGAAGGTATGATAGAACCCAGCCAGTCGCCGTGGCGGGCCCAGGTCTTAGTGGTGCGAAGTGAAGCCCATCGCCGACGCATGGTAATCGACTATTCACAGACGATTAATCGCTTTACACAGCTGGACGCCTACCCCTTACCGGGGATGGATGCGCTGGTACGACAGGTGGCACAGTACTCAGTCTACAGCACTCTCGATCTGCGTAGTGCGTATCATCAGATCCCCATCTCTAGGGCTGATCGCATCTATACCGCCTTTGAATCGGGTCAAAGGTTATAGCAGTTCACCCGACTACCTTTTGGGGTGACGAACGGGGTCACCTGTTTTCAGAGGGCTATGGATGACCTCGTTACTAAGGAGAAGTTGACAGATGTCTTTGTATATCTGGACAATCTTATGGTTTGTGGGTATGACCAGGGGCATCATGATGCTAATCTGAAGCGCTTCCTCGAGGTCGCGCAGAGGTATCGCCTAACCATGAATGAGGCTAAGTGTCGTTACTCTCTATGCAAGATAGATCTTCTGGAGTACACAGTGACCCATGGCTCTGTCGCTCCAGATAAGGAGCGTCTGCGACCTTTGCTCGATATGGCTCCGCCTAGTGATCGAGCTTCGCTGAAGCATGCTCTCGGGCTGATCGCCCATTATTCTAAGTGGGTGCAAAATTTCTCTGCAAAGCTCCGCCCCCTTGTGGCCTGCGACACGTTCCCCATGGGCCCAGCCACCTTGGCAGCCTTTGGGGGCCTTAAGGCCGACATCGCTGGCGCCACTGTAGCGCCGATTGACAAGAGCGAATCTTTCATCTTAGAAAGTGATGCCTCGGATCATGCGATAGCGGCGACACTCTCCCAGGGGGGGCGCCCTCTGGCTTTCTTTTCGCGGACTCTCACCTCCGCTGAGCGGAGGCATTCGTCTGTCGAAAAGGAAGCGTACGCGATCGTCGAGTCGATTCGGCGATGGCGACCGTACTTACTCGGGCGATGCTTCCAAATCATCATGGACCAACAAAGTGTAGCGTTCATGTACGACACCTTACATGCTCAACGCATTAAGAATGAGAAAATCACTCGCTGGCGTATCGAACTCGCCGAATTCTGCTACACCATCAAATATCGCCCGGGGAAGGATAACCTGGTCGCCGACGCCTTAGCGAGGCTGGCTACGTGCGCGGGTATCATAACTCTGGAGGGTCTGCACACTTTGCACGGCACTATGTGTCATCCTGGGGTGACGCGTTTCGCTCATTTTGTGTGTAGTGGTAATCTGCCGTACTCGATTGAGGACATCCGCCGGATCTGCCGCGACTGCGCTATATGTGCGGAACTCAAACCGCGTTTTTACAACCCTCCCATGGGGACGCTGATTCGGGCTACTAGACCGTGGGAGAGATTGGCAATGGATTTCAAAGGGCCGCTGCCGGTTTCGAGTAACTCTCGTTATCTGCTCACTATCGTTGATGAGTACTCGCGATTCCCTTTTGCTTACACATGCGTGGATATGATGGCTGCCACGGTCATACGGTGCCTGCAGAATTTGTTTTCTATGTTTGGGTATCCGGCCTACGTGCATACCGATCAGGGTGCGGTGTTCCTGTCTCAGGAAGTGAGAGGTTACTTGCTCCAAAATAATGTCGCTTTGAGTTACAACGCACCGTACAGATCCCAGGCAATGGGCAGGTCGAACGCTTCAATGGGATTATATGGAGGGCCATCATGCTAAGCCTCAGGACCCTCGGCCGTGGCCTCGATAAATGGGCTTGGTCGCTACCTGCGGCGCTGGACTCGATCAGGGCTCTACTATGTACGGCCACCAACCAGACTCCTCACGAAAGACTGTTCCACCACCCTAGAAGCTCGGGTAGTATCCGATCTTTACCCAGTTGGCTCGCTGAGCCAGGGCCGGCCTATCTCAAACGTGCGGTTTGCACAAGCAAGTACGACCCCTTAGTGGATATGGTGCAGGTACTCCAGGCTAATCCCGAGCATGCTTGTGTGATGACGGCAGATGGACGCGAGTCCACTGTCTCCGTACACCATCTCGCCCCATGTGGGGTCATTGACCCTTATAGGGATATCGACGAACCAATCTACGAGTCTATGGACTCTCCCGAAGCTTCCTCTATGGAACATCTGCCGTCCCTTCCTTCTTCAAATACACCCCTGCCTGAAGGCTCTGAGGTGCCCCCTCCGACACCTGCCTCCAGCGGCTACTCCGAAGCAGGGGACTCCGGGCTTGGGGAGGCCGTACCTGGTAGTTTCCAGACACGTGCTGGCAGGGTAATTCGCCACCCTGACTGCTACGGATGGACCGACTGACATGGAATGACATCCCCAATCAATTAATGCTGATGCACGCTTGATTCCTGCCTAGCAGCAGTGTAGTTCTAAAGGCAGAGAGAATGTACTGAAAATGTATCAAAGTTGAACCCAGGAGTGATGCCCACTTAAACCGCAGAGGGGCGTCTATAAGACCTCGGACGTCCGTGACGCTGAGCCACTCCTGTGACATTTTACTATGACATGTAGTCTTGAATGGTATGTACCCGCACATATATTCTAGGCTGGCTTGCATTGACTAATATAATCGATCCTTCCTATATGATGCCAAGATCCTGATATCTATTGCATAATTGTATTTTACAGGATGATGCTAAAGATCTGATTGACATTAAACCTACCTATGGGACAAATTTGTGGACTTGGTTGATTTTCACAACATAAGCCACCACCATTTCATCTGAATCTGTAACTTTGAAAAAAATAATTAATTAAGTCATTAATCTAATAATTAAATAAATAATCGATTAATTGACATCAATAAATCAAAAATAGTCTTTACAGCCAAATCATTTGGTCATTGTCATGTCCAAATATAAGCTTCCTAGCTCAAAAGGTGCCTGATATAATGCCCAGCAGAGAAATGAAATATAGAAGTACGTAATTCATGGAGAATAATTAAGTAACTTATCAAATAATTGATTAATCAAAAAACCAAAAATACGATTTTTGACAGAGTACTTCCTTACTATTGTGCCCAAATTTCAGCTTCCTAACTCAAATGATGGTTGAGATATCGCCCGGACAAACAAGAAAACAAGTACAGATATATTCAAAGTACACCGCCCCCATGCCAAATAATTAAATATCCTCCAGCGTGGCATTGCCGGGGTGCCTCCGGCGCCCGGCAATACCGCCGTGCAGCTCAGAGAGAGTGCATTGGGAGGGAGAGGTGTACAATAATTTATTGATTAATTGCATAATTAAAATCAATAAAAGATTATCATAAAATATTTTCTTAAACAATTGGCGAATAGCATAACTAAACCACTAGTGCTTCATCCGAAGATGTAATTTTTAGAAATTTAATTAAATAAGTCATTAAATAAAAAATTAAATAATTGATTTATTAATCAATAAATAATTAATCGTTTAATTGATTAATCAAAAATCAAAAATACCCTTTACAGACAAATCTCTTGGTCATTGTCATGTCCAATTATTATCAGCTTCCTTGCTCAAAGGTGCCTGAGATAATGGCCAGGTGAGAAAGAAAAGAAATAAATTATTAATAATGAAAATAAATAAATAATAATTCTTAAAAAATGAAATAATCAATCAATTGCCTAATATAACACATACACCACCACCATTTCATCCGAATCTGTAGCTAAAAAAAAATTTTTTTTGCCATTTATCGAATAATTAAATAATTAATCGATTTATTAATTAATCAATAAATCAAAAATGGCCTTTACAGCCAAATCACTTGGTCATTGTCATGTCCAAATAACAGCTTCCTAACTCAAAAGGTGCCTGAGATAATGGCCAGAAGAGAAAGGAAATGTATAAGTACTTAATTAATGGCTAATCATTAAATAACTAATCAATTAAGTGATTAATCAAAAAACGAAAAATACTGTTTTTGACAAAGTACTTGCTTAATCAATTTTGTGCACTTAATCAATTTGTGCACTTAATTTTTTGTGCACTTAATCAATCAATCACTATTGCGCTGAAATTTCAGCTTCCTAGTTCAAAGGATGGCTGATATATCGCCTGGACAAACAAACAAGAAAACAACCAAGAAAACAACCAAGAAAGCAAACAAACAAACAGAGTGAAAACTGAGTACTCCCTTTCAGCGTGCGTCATTGCCGAGCCCCCTTCCGTGCCCGGCAATGACATTATGCAGCACCTGGAGATGGCATAGGAAAGGTGCAGCGCACAATAAAGCAAATGCAAAGATCAGAGAATGGTGAGAAACCGCAGTGTGTTCCATTACCAAGCAGATTGTGGAGCACTCGGCATGTGGCTTAAGCACTCCAATAAAATAGTTGATAAGGAACGCCTGGCTTAGCAAGCAATAGCAAGCTGATTGCTTCTGGTTTAAATGGCCGAAAATATTTGGCAGATCCGACCCGCCAATTCCCACCTTTTTAATACTTTCAAATAGACGCAATCTGGGTCCGTCATATAGAGGGAATTTTCAAAACAGATGGTTCAAATCTCCCGTTTCGTTCGAGTATCACAGGTCCCAGTGCAGTGGAGTGACACCCTGTCCTATGGAGGTATGAATTAAGTTTAAAATTCATCAGTTAAATTAAAAAAACTAACCCTAACAGAGAAGGAGGGATGACATCTTTGCTTAAATAAATAAATATATACACTTAGTTATAAGAATCGTTAATGTTGGTAAATCTTTCAGATGTCACTCCAGATTTCAATAGCTATTAAGTGTATGGCTGAATATCATCAAATCCAAATTCATTTTGATTATATGCTCTAATTAGTCCATGAGGGTCAATAGTGTTTCCAAGCCAAGGAATGTTTCAATAGGCCAAAACAAAATGGTGGCATCAGCGATGTGACAGTGGGCTGACCAAGATGGTGGACCGCCATTTTGGTCACAATTATTTGTTTTTTTTGTTTGTTATGAGCACCCCGTTATTCATCTTCAGAAAGGGTGTTTTCACACACTCAAACACTCAGTTTTCATTCAAGCACTCTCTTGAGGGTCAAGAAGTATGCAGGCAAAGTTTGAGGCCAATATATGTCATGGTTTTGGAGTTATTGAGGAAATGCACACACACAAACACAAACACATATTGACACATGCACAGTGTTCTACAGTGTTCAAGTATCTAATTCAATTAAAATAAAATGTCGATTTAAAAGGTGGAAAAAAAATCCGGAATTTTACCCGCTGTTAATGCAGTATCTTATACACTAACTTAACTAACACGATACATTAGTTATTTGTGCCTGTTGTTTGTGTCCTTTATGATGTCCTTAAAAACTGCAGTTTTCAGGTTTGGAATGGTTTTCAATTTTGTTTGTCTGCCAGAGAGACAGAAACCACCTTTGAAGGCCATTTCCCCCCCTCCCCCCTGTCCCGCAGAGCAGGGGTTGGGCATTTTTGGGGCACTCTGGTCCCCTTTTTGAAGCAATGTTTTATGGCCGGATGCCCTTCCTGCTGCCAACCCTGTTAGTCGCCTCTTGCGACACACAGGGAATTACCAGTGAACTGGTACTCAATTTTCCGACCTCGGAAAGATTACAGGCTGTGTCAATCCCCCTGGCGTTAATTCAGTGATCGACCGGGATTTGAACCCAGGATCCTAGGATCCCAAGCTGGCACCCTAACCGCTAATCCAACACCAGGCTGTCTGTCAGACAGACAGACAGACAGACTAAAAAAAAAGAACTCTCAATCCTCTCTGTACATGCACAATCGGGACTAATTCAGAGACGAAATAGTGCTAAACTACAGATTCGTTTTCGATTCATGTTCCTATTCATGTTCGAAATACAATATTCAATTGCAATTAAGTTGTACCTCGATCATAAACTGATATTTGTAGACAGAAGGCAGACAGACAGAAAGACAGAAATGACCAAATTGACTAACCTTGCCATTCATTTCGTCGACGTATGGCACCATGGTCTGACAAGGAATGCTATTGGTTAAAAGCAGGACTGTCTGTCTTTCTGTCTGGTAATAATGAGTATTCAAGAGCAGAATGGGTGTTGAAGTGTACATTTAGCTGGTGTCATCAACATTTACCTTAAAGTTCAGCTACTGATACTGTGATGTGATTGGTTTATCCAAAATGACATCACAAATGATACTGGGAAAGAGATGTGAAAATATTTTTATACATAATTAAAATATGGCCCCTAACTAGTTGATTTACAGTGTATATTTAAAAATGTTTTCCATGGCACAGAATACACACAATCCTAGCAGTGATAGGCGTATACATTAACAACACAAGGTTTAATAATATGTTTTTATTTATTTATTTTGTCCTTACTTCACGAGTTCCTCGTTTCCACATGATTGCCTCATGTTCTAACCGCATTTCTTGTCCTGGTGGTGCATTCGAATCAAATAAACCAACAGCCTTAAGTTGCAACTGGTTTTCTCCAACCAACTGCCAGTTTAACACCTCATATATTGCTGGAGGATCACCATTCTCATCAAATTTCATTTCATTGCCAATGTTATTGACAAAGCGCACATTCCGCATGTAGTACAAAAGCTGCAGAAAACAGTCAATTAAATATTCAATGGATTGACAACAATATTTTGCTGTTTTCACGGAAAGCTATTACCACACTAACCTGCTTCCTAGATTTTCCAGGTGTCATTATTCAGTTAGATATTCATGATAAGTTACATCCATTCACAAGTTCATGAACAAGGCATTATTTAATCAACATAACTAAATTAAATTTATTATGCACATTTTGAAAGTCATGCGTATATGTATGTATGTATGTATGTATGTATGTATGTATGTATGTATGTATGTATGGCTAGGGTGGGCTTCAAAAAAGCAAAATGCAGATTTTCTCCGGGACATGGTCTATGTTTGTTCCTTTTGGTGTCAAAGGAAACCACACCAAATTTGAATGGAACCCAATAATATTTAGGGGTGCCACATCAGTGATGAATTTTCCCCCATGCAAAAATAGGAATTCCCATTTTTTGGGCTGTATAAACACAAAATAAATACATAATTATATATATACATTAAATATAATATTAAAAATAAATATAGAGTAAATATACATTAAATAATAAATATACATAAATACACATTATACATTATATATATACAATATATTATACATACAGTTTTGAGACTTCCTATGATCACTATCTGGGCAATTTTCATGCATGTTTTGTACATGTTCCCGGGGTCAGGGGTACGCTTTTTTAGTGTGTAATATGTAGGCCTAACTTATTGACTGTGGCTCTTTTGTAGAGAGTGACCCTGTGGAGTAAGAATTAACAGGATTTTACCCACATTCTTGCTTATTTTGCAGATATGGCATGTGCTAGTACCAGTGTTTCATTGAAAACTCGGGCTCAGGATAATGTGTATCTCATTGGGTCCACTTCTGGAGATGCCATCAAAGGTGCCAAGCTCCCGACTGTGCATCAATCTCTTGTCCTGTTTTTCCATCACCTGAAGAAGGAGAATCGCACTGCCCGGGAGAGTGCAACCCTCACCATTGAAGAGGTTGTGAAGTTCTGGGAAAAAGCTCACCTACCTACAACGACGAAGCAGCACTGCATCCATCGTTTGGAGAGGCTATATGAAGAATGGAGGAGCCTCCAAAAAGGTGCAAAGCGGGGTGGTGCGACCCAAGAGAAAAAGGAAGCATCCTTCAAGGCCTCCTTGGAGAAGACGTTTGATCTTAGGCATGCAGATTCGGAGGCCATAATCACCAACCCCGAGGACAGGAAGTTTCTTCACGATCAATTCTCAGAGAGGAAGGCTTCAATGGGTTCTGTAGACACTGTGTTGGAAGCAAAAACGTTCTTGTGTGTTTGAAAGATCAGCAGCCACGAGATGATTATCGTGAACTCCTAGAACTGACTGTCATCTACATGGGAGGAATCCCACCTCGTGGAATCCGGATCATGGCTCCAGGAGCAATGCACAGAGCCAGATGGATGGCAAAAGCACTATATTCACTACAGGTGTTCATGTTTCGGTCAGAGTTCCACTTGACACTTCGAGAGGCGAGAGAACTCCGAGCCTTCAACATTTTTTCTGCCTTGTGTATGTACAGGCTTGGTTTTGGGCTCCACAAGCTATTGAGGCTCCCCTGAATGACATTAACCTCTTCAAGAAGTTGGAAAAGTTTGAACAAATCAATCAGAAGATGGCTCAGGCAGCCTTGAAGGCACTTGGCCGCCACACGTGGTACATGAGCCCAGTACTAGTGGCATTTGCATTCTTTGACACCAGAATTGACAAAGAAAGCAAGATCAATATGATTGAAGCATTGAAAAATGACGGTGAAAACCCCTCTCCAAAGAGACCAGCTATCAAACGAGGAACCGCCCTGTCAATCGCTGGCCTCATAACAAAACACGCAAAGCATTTCTTCAGCATCCTAGGGACCCCAACTGATTGGATGGATAAAGATCCTGGTTCATGGGAGCAAGAAACCAGCTTTCAGGAAGCAAAGAAAGCCGCCAGTGGCTTAGTCGTGGTGAACGACAGGGCAGAAAGGGGTGTCGCATTGATACAAGACTACAATAAGCTCCTTACAAAGGATGAAGAGCAAAAGCAAGCTCTGCTCCAAGTTGTTGCTGCTCACAGGAAGATGTACCCCGATGCCAAGAAGGCAACAGTGGTGAAACAGGCCCAGAAATAGGAGTTACATTTCTCATTATATTTGGGTTTTTTTATATTATGTGATATGGTGTCTCTTCATTTTATGAACTGAACATTTGGATTGTTATCATTGAATTTGAGTTTTCATAGCAATATAGTGCTATTTGTGCAGCTATTGTAACTTGTGTTTGCTAGAATACAAAGAAAGTGAGTGGAGGGTGGATTTTCATAAAACAAACTTCTGGTTTTGCTTTCGATCCATATATAGAAAAGTTTTGTAGACACCTTTAGTTTGAAGGCTGATGTGGCACCCCTAAATAAAATCAGATTGCTTTCATATTTGGTGTCTTTTCATTTTGGAACAAAAGGAACAACATAAAGCCATGTCCCAGTAAATATATTTTTTAAATTATTTTGAGCACCACCCTAATGTATGCATATATATATATATATATATATATATATATATATATATATATATATATATATATATATATATATACATATATATATATATACATAATTTCAAAACACACCTGGTCACAAGTGTTCCTCACTGACCGGGTCCTCAGTCGAAGTCCTCAGCATCATCCCATTTCGGCCCTTCAACCTCGATACAGTTAGCTAAGGTGGGCCAGCAGGGGCGCATACGCCTCCACATGCAGCAGCTACACCCGGATGCGTACATACCTCCACCCCCAGCCAGTGAGAACACAGACTACAACAACAAAACTGCCTCCACTCCCAGAATCAACAGCCCCTCATCCACTCAATCACACACCATTAAAAAAAAACAAAAAAACAACCACCACCCTTACAACATGTGCCACTCAAACAAAAACACATTCATGCAAAATCACACCCACTCCTGCAACACACACACCCATTCCTGCAACACACATACCCACTCCTGCAACACACACACACACACACACACACACACACACACGCACACACTCACATCATTCACAAATCTGCATTTCGCTTCCGTGCTCAGTCACTACCCCTTTAGACTGAAATAAACCACCTCCACAACCTCAACCTACACCGTTTGACATGCCCACATAAACTTCTTCCATATCCAAAGTGAACCTTTCAAGGCAACCTGGGCCACTTTGACACACATCCTCCTTCTTTCTGTGCCACACACTCCAAGCCGAGCGAGAAATGAAGAAAAGGAATTGCCAATATACCCTCTACACCCCACCTCAAATGGCTGACAAGAAACTCACCAACCCTTCTCCTGACACTCTGCCTCCAGCTCACTGTACTTTTCAATATATATTGAAATAAGTTCAATAAATACATTATATATAAATAAATTATATATTATAATTATATATGAAGAAATTCTATTATAATTATATAATATAAATTATATATAATAGTCATAAATTTATACATACATACATACTGTATATACATATTTTTTCCATATATATTGTTGCGGATCTCCCGAAGCCCGTCCATGTTACAAAAGGGGGGATTAAACCCCTTTTTCCCCTTGGGTCTTCATGTCCACGAGGCCAAATCGCCACTTCCGCAGCAAGCGTAAAAAAGGGCATCGGGTCGACGCCGCATGTACCTTTAACCCACGCTGCCACGACAGCGGGGACCGGACCTCGCACAAGCCACGCTTAATCGAGTACGCCCGAGCGGTGTGCATATCACGTGACTCGTGCCTTTACTTTTATGGAACCCGATTCGAGCGGTTTTATTCGTACCATGCGAGGCCAAGTAATGGAAGGGACAGGCACGGTCAAATCAGAGGAAGAACACAATTTATTATTACTGTACAATGATCAGGATAAAGGAAAGGGGACACAGAGCAGATGCTTAACAATGTTAACTTATACCCAGACACAGGGCCCACTCACGCACACAGGGAGAAGAAGAAAGAAGTTCGCGTGCCAAACGCACTTTGCCGTCGGTCGCTCCGGGACAGCTCGCCCGGCGTGGCCCTATGGCGGTCACGGCACGTATGCAGGAAAATGCAGGCAGGAGGAGATCGCCTGTCTGTGGCCCGGAACGGGTCGTCTTCTCGAACGCGATTAATACAGCACAGGGCATGGGGCACGGGGCAAGTTCGTGTACAATGACGATAACAGGCAATTGTTCAGGTCAGGCGCTGGGCGATGCTCTCTCTCTCTCTCGCACTCCAGCTCAAATCAACTCGACTCCGGTGGGGGGGGGGGGGGGGTTGGAGCAGGGTTTTATGGCCCCGCCCCAGAGTCTTACTCAAATGTTCCAAGCCCCACCTCTCATCGCCGTGGTTAGCCACTCCCCTCGAGCTTTGATTGCGACTCGCGCTTACCGGCCACTCCCCCTGCAGCTCCTCCCTTTGGCCTTGCCAGAGTTGTTCAGGCCGAGCACGTGGCATGCTAGCACCAAAATACCGCCCTACTCATGGGCCTGCTCAACGCAAAACTAACACAGGAAAGGACTACGCTTACATTTACTAAGAAATAACTGAACTATCGCAAGGCTTCATGTTGTGGTGCGTCTACCTACGAGGGGGATTATCCTTTATTCCAAAACCACAACACTACACCCCTCTCTCACCAGACTCATCCCGAGTCGATCCCACCAATGGAACGACCGGTAGAGCCTGGCATGCAAAATTACCTTTACTTTTAAATGTGACACATAGATGTGGTTCCCCCGAGCATTTACTCTGACCCATGTGTGCGACAGCTTTAGCACGAAATATGTCCTTCCTATTGCATTGAGCAGCTATCTAACAGTTTCACACCCATGACTACCCGAGTATTTCCGGAATTTTCAAACTAAACACATAGCCGATGGGCAACATTCTTATATTTGCAATGCACATATATTTACAATTCTATGACCCAGGACCTGTTATTTTTGGAAGAGAAGATTGGAGGGGAGAGAAAACACAACAAAACACTCAATGTGACACTTGCTGCTTGCTTCTTGCATCTTGCATCTTCCATGTGTGTCTAACACATGTTTGTGATCCAATAACTTTCGTTCTCTGTATTCCCAGGCTTTTCACCCATAGCCTACTTCCTTGTGTAAATCTCAACTAAAAAAAAAAAAAAAAAAAAAAAAAAATTCCCTTCTCTGTTCTCATTCGTTTATTCATTCTTATTCGTTCGTTCGTTCTTCGACCACGTGTTTCTCCCCCATTTCCCCCAGATAGTTTTCACTCATTAACCTTCAATGTTTACACTTTCCCCTCAAGTTATGTATTCTGTCATATTTTATAACACCTTTTTCTTCTTCTTCTTTAAAAGGCTGCTTTCGACTTGCTCACCAAATCAATTCATCCCAAAAAAAATATCCATCTCCTATAGTGCCTTTTTTCTACATTCCCTAAACTCTCCTGCACTCCATCCTCCATCCAGCGTCCTTAAACGTATTTTTAACTCGAAGGTCACAAGAAACTCATTTTGCAATAAATGTTCGTTTCCCATAAATCGTACACTTTCAAAAATCCAATCTCACCCCTCCCCACCAGATCTTCCCCATAACCCCTCCCCTCCAAATCTTCCCCATCACCCCTCCCCTCCAAATCTTCCCCATCACCCATCCCTTTCAAATCTCCCCCCTTGCTCCCTCCCTCCTAAACTACCCCCTCACCCCTCCCCGCCAAGACGCCCCCTCGCCCCTCCCCTCCTAGACTCCTGCCTCACCCCTCCCCTCCAAATCTCCCCCATATCCCATCCCTTTCAAATCCCTCCCCTTGTCCCTTCCCTCCCAAACTCCCCCCTCACCCCTCCCCTTCAAATCTCCCCACCCTCATTGCTTCTCAATTTCCTCCCTCTCACTCCCCCTCCTCAAAGCGTCCTCCCCGCTTCTTCCCCCTTCAAACTCTCACCTCCATCTCCCCCAACCTTCTGCCTCGCTCTTCCCCCTCCTCAAATAACACCTCATTGTGGCTCACCCAATCACCATCAAACCTTTTGTCCGCCCCATCCTTCCCTTTCTCCGAGCTATTCTGAAATCTCTGACACACCTTCAACAGCTCTCCCTATCTCTTCCACCTCTTCCACATCTTACCCTACCCCTCCTCCCCCCTGTTCTGTATCTGATGCTCCCCCTTCCTCTTCATTAACGGTATGGACCTCAAACATCCGGGGCCTTCGTTCAAACTTAACTGATCTCTCCATACAGGTTGCTTCTGTCAAACCAGACGTGATCTGCTTAACAGAAACTTTCCTCCTTTATGATGTCTCTGATTCCATAGTATCTCTCCCGGGCTACTCCCTCCTCCGGTATGATAGACCTGAGCCTCGTCCTGGAGGCGGGGTTGCTATCTTTATCAAAAACTCTCTTCCTCACTCGCCCTGCACTGCACTCTCTCCACCTCACCCCCAGGAATACCTCTGGCTACGGCTTCCCCTTCGCTCCCACCTCTTGTTCATATGTGTGTTGTACCGTCCACCAAACAGTGATGACTCCATCTACATCTCGCTGTCTGATGATATGGACCAACTTCTATCTACTCATCCCAACTCTCTCTTCCTCATATGTGGTGATTTCAATTGTCACCATGCCAGTTGGCTGGGTGTGGGTACCTCTCTCACCAGCCATGGCTCTTCAGCAAAGGACTTCTGCGACTCACTGGGACTGACACAATCTGTCAATTTCCCGACCCGGATCTCAGTCAACGGAACATCTTCTCTTCTGGACTTGGTTATGACTAACTTCCCTGAAAATGTCTGCTGCTCTTCTTCTGCTCCGATCGGATCATCTGATCATGTCCTTGTTAAAGTGGACATCTCTCTGACCATCCTCAGGGAGCCTGCTCAGCGTCGACGAGTCTGGCATTTCACTCAGGCCAACTGGCACGGTCTTCAAGCAGCCATCAATCATCTGGACTGGTCTCCCATCTCTACCACCTCTGACATCAACTCATCCTGGGAATTCTTCCAAAGTAAATTGCTCTCTCTCATGCACAGATTTATCCCATCTCGTCTTCAGTTGTCATACCCTTCCTCCCATCCATGGTACACGGAATCTTGTGGTGAGGCTGTTGCCCAGAAACAACTTGCCTTCGTCTCCTGGAAAGCAAATCCAACGGAAGGAAATCTCATTTCCTTTCACAAAGCCCGAAACAAGTGTGTGTCCACCCTCAGGAGAGCCAGGAAACAATATCTCTCCATTGTCAAGACCGAACTCTCTTATCTGTCTCCCTCTTCCAAATCCTGGTGGCGTCTGGTCAAATCCGTTTCTGGTGTTTGTTCCCCCTCCATCCCCTCCCTTACCTCAAACGGCTACACAGCTGACTCCGCACGTGAAAAAGCTGAATGCCTCAACTCTGTGTTTGCCTCTAAATCTTGTGTCCCAAACCCATCCCTCTCTGTACCCACCATACCCAGTCGTACCCTGCTGCTCCTGGACTCCGTGTCCTTTCCTCCTGACAAGGTGGAAAAGTTTCTGTCAACCCTCGACTCTGATTCTGCAACTGGACCCGACGGCATCAGCCCACGGGTCCTAAAATCCTGCTCTGCTGCTCTATCTCACCCTCTCTCTGTTCTCTTCACCCTCTCTTTTGCTCAAGGTCAACTGCCATCTGCTTGGAAATCAGCCAACATCACCGCTTTGCACAAAAAAGGTGCAAAAACAGATCCTAGCAACTACAGACCAATCAGCCTTCTCCCAATTATCAGCAAAGTCATGGAATCCATCATTGCTTCGGATATGAAATCTTTCCTCTTCTCCAATGGCTTGATCTCTGATCATCAATTTGGTTTCAGACCAGGTCACTCTACTCTGGACATGCTGCTTCTGCTGTCTCAACAATGGATGGAGGTCCTCAATGCCAAACAGGAAATTAGACCTGTCTCCCTCGACATATCACGTGCCTTCGACATGGTCTGGCACCCCGCTCTGCTCACCAAACTCTCCTCCTTTGGTATCCATGGAAATCTCCACGCATGGCTGGCGGACTTCCTCTCTAGTCGTCGTCAACGTGTGGCCCTGAATGGGTTTCTCTCATCTCCTCTTCCTGTTCAGGCTGGAGTTCCCCAAGGCAGTGTTCTGGGCCCCGTGCTTTTTCTGGTCTTCATCAATGATCTCTCTGACTCTCTCGAAAATCCTCTCTATCTCTTTGCTGATGACTCCACTCTCTGCCGCTCCATTCCTCTTCCCTCAGATCGGCAGTCTGCTGCCTCCTCACTCTCTGAAGACCTGGACAAAATCACAGACTGGTCAAACAAGTGGAACATGTCTTTCAATCCTGACAAATCTCACACTCTTACTATGTCTCTCCGAAAAGATCGACTGGACAACCCTCCCATCTACTTTCTCAACAATCCTCTCCAAGAAGTTCTGTCGCTCAAGATTTTGGGTCTCACTATCTGCCATGATCTTTCTTGGGAAAACCACATTTCCAAGCTGGCCTCCAAAGCCAGTCGCCGACTGGGCATCCTCCGTCGTGCGAAGTCCTTCCTCGGCACACCTGAGCTCCTCACCACATACAAGGCTTTCATCCGCAGCTCAATGGAATACTGTTCTCCCCTATGGGCCGGTGCTCCTGCCTCACACCTAGCTCGGCTTCACGCTGTTGAAACCAAAGCTTTCAGAATTATTGGAATCTCCCGCGATGAAGCTATCTCTGAGGGCCTTTCACTCACTCACCGCAGGCAGGTAGGTGGTCTTTCTGTCTTCTACCGACTCCTCTCCGGCCTTGCACCCCCAGCTCTCTCTGTGCTCTGTCCCCCAAATATTCCTACAGGTCGCACAAGATCTGCCAGCAACCCTCTGATGGTTAAACTGCCGAAATCTCGGCTCTCTGCTCACCTTCACTCTTTCATTCCTCTTTTCTCCCGCCTCTGGAACAAACTCCCTCACTCCCTTCAATCCCACTCCTCCCTCCAGGTCTTTAAAACAGCTGTTCACCACCATCTCTTATCTTCCCCCATCCAAAACCTTGATCTTTTCTACCCCCGCTAATTCACCCCAGATCCACCTTGTTTGAAATTCCAACTTCTTTCCTGGAAGTCCTGGCAGTGTCCATATGTTTTATACCTCTCCCACCGCCCCCTTCCCATGCCCCCCCCCCCCAAAGCCCTCGCCCTCTCTCAGATCTCTCGATGTCTCCATGTCTCTCGGTCCCTGCTCTCAAATGTTGTGTTTGTGTCCTTCCCCCTCTCTCCCCATCTTGTCTACCGCTCCCGATGTTATATGTTTTATGTGTCGGTTTGTCTTTCTGTGTGATTAATGTTCGCTCTTTCACGAGCCTCGATCTTGTATACAAACAAAAAAAAACAAAACAAAAAAAAAAAACCGGCTGGCCCCCTGACTGGCATACCGGCCATTTGAAGCATCAGTGCCATCTGAACTTGCAGAACTTCTTTACCCCTAGCACACAATAATAAAAAATGCTTTTTATTTCTCATTGCCAGGCAGGGCCACTCCCATGTGGTCCAACTGCGTGGCATCAATGCCACTCAAACAAGTTGTCCGAAGTTGCAAGATGGTTTTGCAGCAAGATGCTGCACAGCAGAGGTGCAAGGCCACAAGGCTTGTGGACCATAATGAGTGACAAGGTGCAGCAAAAAGGTTTGTGGCAGCAAAAATGCTGCACAGGTAGGCTGCACAGGTGCAATAAGGACATGGCAGCAAGGTGCTGCACAGTTCGGCTGCACAGGTGCTACAATGACATGGCAGCAAGGTGCAGAAGGGATGCTGCACAGGTCGATGGTGCTGCACAGTTCGGCCTCCAAAATGGTCCTGGGGCAGTGAGGAAGGCGAGGCACAACAAGCAAGCGGAAAAGACGCAATGGCACACAGAAAAACAAGGTGGTGTGGTGCGAGGGATGCGGAAGAGCGAGCAGAGCAAACTCGTCCCGAGCCGTCCGTACCCCCCACCGTTGGCTACACTCCCCTAGCCCCCCTTGTATTCACAATCTGTCACTAGGTCTTGTCTCCCATATCCCCCTCTAATTCCGAAGTCGTCTCCCAATCCCTCCCAGGAAGGAAGGGATCGAACAAACACAATGTCTCCTTATGTCATGACGCGTCTCACTACTCAATCAGCCCACAGAGCCTCGGTGTGGAGCTCTTCCTCCTCTGTGACTGGCTGTGGATGGTGCGAAGGGATTTCTCATCCGAACTACTCTAATAGCATTTACTCAACTAAACTACCCGAGGTCATACCCTGCCAATCGGCCTCTTTAAACTATGTGGTTCTAAGAACCTGAATTCCCATTGCCCACACTGTGGTGCCCTCTGAATTTGGGTCTCACTCCCACAAATTTTCGCTCGTGCCCTCGCACAATTTCGGGGCTGGGCCATGTGGCCCTACCAGCAGGTCTACCTACCTGCGCACCTCCGCCACTGGAGCCGCCCCCCAAGCTTGCCTGCTCTTCGCGACTACCTAATCGGGGAAGGCCCTCCCTGGCTCTTACCCCCTATGTGCCCACCTTGGCATCGGGCACCCCGGGCCTTCTCCTGGGATCATCCGGCCCCAATCAACTCACAACAACTACCCCCAACCGGCTCCCAGAGCCTATCAACGGCCTCACCTGGCCGACAAACTACCAGTGGCGGAGTGCCGTTACTACAAATGGTAACGCAACAACCACAACCCCCAAGGAATTGGAGCTGCATTCAACTGAAACTCCAAGGGGATTGGTGATGTAATGTTATGGTTAATGACCATAACCTCCAACCGGTATCGTTCCGAGCATAACCCCCAAGGGATTCGAACTGCATGCAATGGAAACCCAAGGGAATTGGTTACTCCGGACACCAATTGGGACAATTATGGTCAACAACCATAACTACAAATTAAACCACATGCCCAGCCATGTCACTGACTACTGCACCCTCACAAAGCACTTCTTTCCACTACTCGCACCACAGGCGTCAATATCCATGCAATTTACCTATGCCCTCTACATAGCTTTACACTACCCACCCCGGGCTTTCGTGAATGGATTCCACTCCCCCCATTCACTCCTTTGCACCATGCACTCCACACCAATCATTCCACACCTTTTATTCTCACACCAAATTTCTCGCACACCATTTACTTCCACACACCTCAACACAATTCCATTTTATTCTCAACAACACAACTCCTCACACACACAGCATCATCTACCTAACTACTTTCCCTACAACTCGTGCTTCCCTGTCATCCCTTTAAACTAAGCACACCCTTTTCTTTAACAACCACCTAAACTGTCTATGTCCCCTCTGCAGTCCAGGTGTCCTACTTAATTCTCAGTCTCTACTGTCTTCTAGATCCCCAACATTATCCTAGCCCTCCCTCGGCTAGCTTCAGTTCTCCATGGAGGCAACCATTGCTGTCACTCCCATGTGCCTGTCACTGCCATCCCCCTAAACTAATGCTCATGGGCCCCCCTAATGTGAGGAATGGTAAGACTACCATTCCCCCACGTGGGGGACACTACTCCCCCCTGTCCTCTAAACTATGAGCCTCTCCGTGTGGAAGTACATTGTCACAGCTTGGCATCGAAGGGCCGAGCGATCCATGCGGGGTGGTTGGTCGCCTGCATGGGGTGTCCGTCCGGCATTTTCGATCCAAGGGGGGAGGGATCAATGGGCCGAGGTGTCGGGCTCCATCCATGCACCGGGCCTCGCGGTCCCACGCACGATGACCCAACCGGCCACAATCAGCGCACCTCACCCGACAAGGTGCGTGGTTCCGAAAACTCCTACACCCCCCTTGAACCCGGCCGATCGCCCTTGCCGCCACGGCACGGCACCAACCATACAGTGTGGGGGTCAGTACAAATTGTGCACGCCGGTCCTTGTGAGACCGACGCAGCACGGATTCCCTCCAGTCCCTGCAGCACACAACTCACCGGGGGCACACGTATGCTACCCATCCCACGAGGCGCTTCCTGGTCGGTGTCGATGCTTGAGCCACGTCCTCACTCCTCGCGACCCACTCCACACTTGCACACCCAGGTGCCCACGCGCCTCTCACACACTCCGTTACACACTCTTCCCGCACACATTCCGGTGTGCATTCTCCCTCACACTCTGTTATTGCACACTCTGGTTCACACCACCCAGATGCACTCGCATCTTCCACACACTCCGGTGCACACCTTTCTTCCACGCACTCGGCCCTCGCACACTCCAGTGCACACTCGGCCATCGCATACTCTTTTTCCACACCCCCAGGTGCGCACTCTCCCATTACACACTCGGCCATCGCACACTCTGGTGCACACTCGTCTCTCACACACTCGGCCCTCGCATACTTTTCCGTTACACACTTCCTAGCACAATCGCTCTCCACACACTCGGGTACGTACTCCCTCTTACACCGCACGATGGGCCCATCCTGAATGCCCGGGTCTCGCCTTTCTCCCAAGCGCGCCGAACACACATTCGCGCCAAACACATTCGCGCCATTTTCGCAACTCACCTCGGGGCTCTCCTTCCGCGCCAGCACCTGCAAACCTTTTATTGGGTTAGCAAGCCCGGCATCACGTTGCAAATACAGACTTTGTTCAGGCTCCATTTCCACCTCCCGTGATTTGCTCTCTATTTTTTCTGTCTCTTCAGCCCCCTTCTTCTTAACCCCAATTATTTCTTTTTCCTCGACCTTCGCCAGCACCCTAAAATTTGATTTTCCAATGCGACGATCGCCGGCTCCTCTTCACCCTGCGTCGCGACTCCCATAGCCCCGGTCAACTTGGCTGTCCTTCGCTCAAGCTCGCTCCCCATGCGTTCCCCACACCGCTTCACCTCGTTACGTACCACCGTGACCTTCTCGCTCGGCTTGCGCCCGATCTCCTCCCCCATTGTGTCCATGTTGCACCTGGATTCCTCCCTTATCTTTTTCATGTCACACCTCCATTCTTTCATTACCCTTCTTGTTTTGTCCCCCTCTTCCTTCAGGATCGCTATGAATTGTGTCATGAATGATTGCATGTCAAAACCCACCTGCACAGCGGGCTCGGCTTCCGCCGCCACATGCGAGGCGCCGCCATTGTCTTTACCTACTGCTGCACCCTCTTCTGCTTCCTCCACTACCAACTGTCCCTGTTGGTCCTGGGTCATTAATTCTTCCTCTACTACCCCCACCGGCATTTGAACGTCTTGGCCAGCCATGGTACGAATATAATTTTGATTTAAAAAAAACAAAACTAAATTTCGTCCACTTATAATTTTGAGTGCGTGAAGCGCACTCGAGGTCCAATTATACCACTCCTGACACCAATTTGTTGCGGATCTCCCAAAGCCCCTCCACGTTACAAAAGGGGGGATTAACCCCCTTTTTCCCCTTGGGTCTTCGTGTCCACGAGGCCAAATCTCCACTTTCGCAGCAAGCGTAAAAAGGGGTATCCGGTCGACGCCGCACGTACCTTTAATCCACGCTGCCATGAAAGCGGGGACCGGACCTCGCACGAGCCATGCTTAATCGAGTATGCCCGAGCGGTGTGCATATCACGTGACTCGTGCCGTTGCTTTTATGGAACCCGATTCGAGCGGTTTTATTCGTACCATGCGAGGCCAATTAATGGAAGGGACGGGAACGGTCAAATCAGAGGAAGAACACAATTTATTATTACTGTACAATGATCAGGATAAAGGAAATGGGACACAGAGCAGATGCTTAACAATGTTAACTTAAATCCCAGACACAGGGCCCACTCACATACATGGGGAGAAGAAGAAAGAAGTTCGCGTGCCAAACTCGCTTTGCCGTCAGTCGCTCCGGGACAGCTCGCCCGGCGTGGCCCTCTGGCAGTCACGGCACGTATGCACGAAAATGCAGGCAGGAGGAGATCGCGCGTCTGTGGCCCGGAACGGGTCGTCTTCTCGAACGCGATTAATACAGCGCAGCAGAGCGCACGGCACGGGGGCACGGGGCAAGTTCGTGTACAACGACGATAACGGGCAATTGTTCAGGGGCTGGGCGATTCTATCTCTCTCTCGCACTCCAGCTCAACTCAACTCGACTCCAGTGGGGAGGGGGGGGGGGTTGGAGCAAGGTTTTATGGCCCCGCCCCAGAGTCTTACTCAAATGTTCCAAGCCCCACCTCTCATCGCCGTGGTTAGCCACTCCCCTCGAGCTCTGATTGGCGGCTCGCACTTACCGGCCACTCCCCCTACAGCTCCTCCCTTCGGCCTTGCCAGAGTTGTTCAGGCCAAGCATGTGGCATGCTACCGCCAAAATACCGCCCTACTCACGGGCCTGCTCAACGCAAAACTAAGTCAGGAAAGGACTACGCTTACATTTACTAAGAAATAACTGAACTATCACGAGGCTACATGTTGCGGTGCGTCTACCTACGAGGGGGATTATCCTTTATTCCAAAACCACAACAATATATTTATATATATACAGACTTGGCATTTGAATTGGCATTTGAATTTTTTTTTTTCTTGACTTGGGTTTACTTTCTGAACTCAGTATATCAATCTGGTGAGTTTCTTTTACGCTTCAGTGATTTCTTTGTTAAAAGAACCATGTCACTGATTGTTTTTCGCAGCAAGAATGCTGAAGAGCACTTACCTGCATGGATCCCACTGGCAGTCTCCAAACCCTGCAATAAATATACTCAAACCGAGGCAGGATTAAAATGTACAAAAATGCCAGCTTTATTAATGAGATGCCGTTTGCAAAGAAAAACACGATAAAACAAAGAAAAACACGATAAAACAAAGAAAAACACGATAAAACAAAGAAAAACACGATAAAACAAAGAAAAACACGATAAAACAAAGAAAAACATGATAAAATTAAAGCTCATAAACGGGACGTCCCCACAAACAGTCTTGGAAGCAGACAAAAGGAAAGGATAACTGAAAATAAATGGGGGTGTGTGCACTTAACTCTGATCACTGGTGGGGTCTCGTCAGGAATTTTCCAGGCCCCGGGCGCACATTCTGGACGCGGCTCTGGTGTTGGTGGGAAATCCACTCGCTCCCACGCTGCTAGTCCTCCATATGCCCTCATTCACTAGGCCGCGCCTGCTGGTGCGCAACATGTCTTCCGCGCGAATCGAACAGGCCGCGTGCAGCTCGCTCCTCCAGCTGTGCCCGTCTTCGTCGACTTTGGTGGGAAACTGCAGCCCTCAGTCCGCGGCTCTGCCTCTGCCTCTGCAAGTCTACCAGTGGTGTCTCTGAACACGGCCGGTCCGATCACTTCCTTGAGCCCGTGGTCCATGCACAACCATTCGCTTTAATGTCCAGAACGAGAAGAGCAAGAGCAAGAAGGAACGTCGACAAACGACTGTCCACCATTGCATCCAGAATCAAGAGAGATAAATGCCGACTGCCAAAATCAAGACCAGAAGCAGAGAACAGAGAGAAGCGAATAACAGAGTGAAGTGAAGAAGAAGAGCAGAGAGAGATGAAGCAGAAGAGACAAAATGTCCACGAGCACGTTCTTTTATCACCCAGGCGCTCACATCATTTGTCCTTACTTCACCAATCAGCGAGTCCTTTCTTACTCGTCCTTCCGGTCAATCAACTCCCTGGCCAATCACGGCTCCTCGGGGCCTGGCTAGCCTGCCCATCCTGCACACTTCCAAAGTCAATGTCATTAGCAGGAGCGCTCAATGTCCTGGATTCCGGTGGTTTTATTTAATGAGTGCCATTAAATGCGTGAATCTAGTTTTGGGGATGAATCTACAAGCTTAATCTGAACACATGGTCTAAACAAGTACTCATTACATCAAAGTTTCGACACGACATTTGGAGCACCTACCTATACAAGTCCACCTGGACTAAACTATCCCTACCCGCACAAACATAACAATACTATTATGTTGGTGGGGTAGGGACATATATAGATTCAGGTAAATCTGTGTAGGTATCATGCTCCGGTTGTCGTGATAGGGAATCTCGATGTAATAAATTTTGTAGCCCGGATGTCGGATTAAGTGTATATTTGTGGTCAAACAAGGATGGCTTTGTGATAAGTAGAAAAGGGATTATGCTAATTCCCCTGTATGTCAGACCTGGTGATCATTCCTTTGTCCTGTATGGCAATGCACCATAGGCATGAGTTAGGCCCATTAGTTACACCACACACACTACTTAAATTCCCCTCCGGCACAATAACAATAAAACCCACCAGAAGCCAGTTCGGAGCACTGCCGATGGGATACCACCAGTGACATCACCACAAAGAACACATCGTGCAGGCAGGCTGAGAGCCACGGTCAGAAGGACCCCATCGGGCAGGAGTTGACCAACCGGAAAGCAGGAGCAGGAAGCGACCCGCTGATTGGTGGAAGGAAGGGAGCAGGACGCGACACGCTGGTTGGCCCGCCAACCAATGGCATGGGAGAGGGGTGGCAACGGCCATTGGTGGAGAATTGAGCCTGTGAAGTTGGCTGGCGGGGATTGCGACAGAGGACCGGTGATGTCACGGGGCGGCCGATAAAAGGACGAGGAGACCGACATTTTGTCACTTCTGCCCTCTCGTTTTTGACTGCCTTCCTGCGCTGGACACCTTCTCGTGTTGGACTCTCTTCCCTTCTTCTCTTGCTGCCCCTTACGCTTCCCTCCGCCATCGAATCTCTCTCTCTCTCTCTCTCCTTTGGTTCCGGACATCGCGAGCGATCGCGCAAGGACGCAAGGCTTGGGTGTGCTGGCATAGCAGCTTGCAAGCAAGGGCGCGTCGAAGCATGGTTCACGCCAACAACCTGTCGGCCTTCCTCCCGCTAACACCGGAGCGACGTCCGGACTGTGCTCGAGCCTGATGATCTCTGACACTGCAGACAGAGATAAGCTGCACCACACAAAACACAATGGTTCATTTCATTAATTCTTCCTTTGTCTGTTGTAGAAGTGAGGTGTGTGGGATCCCAACCTAGCTTTTAGTTTTTATCGGCGCGTTCCATTGTTTCGGGTTCCGTTTAATAAATATATATTATTTTGTTCATTTCACATCCATCTCGGGTTAAGTTGATTTGCTGGTGAAGACACCTGTGCGGGGCCCGTGCAGGTGAGTCAGTATTCTTCTTCCTGCTCGCGTATCATCCACCATCAATTGAAGTGAACGCCTTCATTAACGCTTGTTTCCATCCATGGCTTACTCTCCGTCTTAACTGAGAGCAGTCCACACGACAATACTTAACAATCAATAATTATTAATACTTGCTCATACTTAAAAGTTTAAACCGACTAGGTTTGCATGGTCACAGTGAACGATTGTGTGGTATGTCCTCCTGACATTCTATTGTTAAAATCCTCACCTGCCAAGGTTCAAAGTTGTCTATATCAGCACAGGAATCATTTTTAAAAGGACAATTATGATGTGTGCCCAGAAGCATATCTTGTAGAGCATGCGCAACAACATATACAGCCAAATATGTTGTATAGCTTCGATGGAGTTGTGAAACATCCGTAAATTCCACTTTTACATTGTCCAATTTCTCCAAGCCTGTACATATTTTCAAGCTTTTATCATGGATATGCCATGGAGAGTTGAACTTCTCTTTCCAAAATGTCCGAATATATGAAATTAATGTTCCATCCTGACAAAGTTTGAACATGGAAAAAGTTATTACAAACGTATGCCTTTCATTTTTTACTCTAATTTTGTGATTCACACTGAAATCATTTGCTAGAAATGGATAAGTTGTGTGTGTGTGTGTGTGTGTGTGTGTGTGTGTGTGTGTGTGTGTGTGTGTGTGTGTGTGTGTGTGTGTAGATGACCCAAAAAGTCCTTAATGACCCAAAAATCTCCATGGATCCAAAAGTTCCCGAGGACACAAAATAAACAAAAGCCCCCGAGGACCCCAAAAAAGTCCTTGATGACCCCAAAAGTCTCTGAGGACCCAAAAGACCCAAAAGTCCACAAAAGAGCCAGATGACCCAAAAGTCCTCAATGACCCAAAATACCCAAAAGTCTACATGGACCGAAAAGACCCAGATGAACCAAAATTCCCAAAGGACCCAAAAGTCTCAGAGGACTCAAAAGACCAAAGAGTACCCAAGCCCCCCCCCCCCCCCAAAAGAGGACAAAGTCCTTAATGACCCAAAAATCCTCAAAAAGACCGAGATGACACAAAAAGTCATCAATGACCCAAAAGTCACCAAGGACCCAAAAAGGCCTTGATGACCCAAAAGCCCCCAAGGACCCAAAATACCCAAACGACCACAAAAGAACCATATGACCCAAAAGTCCTTAATGATCCAAAAGACCCAAAACCCACAGGGACCCAAAAGACCCAGATGACCCAAAAGTCCTTAATGACCAAAAAGACCCAAAAGTCTCCATGGATCCAAAAGTCGCCAAGGACACAAAAGACCCAAAAGTCCTCAAGGACCAAAAGAACCAGATGAACTAAAAGACACAATGGACCCAAAAGTCTCCATGGACCCAAAAGTTCCAGAGGACACAAAAGACCCAAATGTCTCTGAGGGCCCAAAAGACCAAGATGACAAAAAGTCCTTAATGATCCAAAAAGTGCCCAGGGACCAAAAAAGTCCTGATGGCCAAAATTCCCAAAGAACCCAAAAGAACAAGATGACCCAAAAGTCCTTAATGACCCAAAAGACCCAGATGACCCAAAAAGTCCTTGATGATCCAAAGGTCCCAGAGGACTCAAAAGACCCAAGAGTCCTGGAGTGCCCAAAAGACCCAGATGACCAAAAAATTCTTAATAAACCAAAAGTCCCCAAGGACCCAAAAAGTCCTTCATGACCCAAGAGTTCCCGAGGGCCTAAAAGTCCCAGATGACCCAAAAGTCCTTAATGACCCAATCGACCCAAAAAGTCCTTAATGACCCAAAATACCCAATGACCTAGATGACCCAAGTTATTGATAACCCAAAAGTCCCTGAGGACCCAAAAGTCCCAGATGACCCAAAAGTCCTTAATGACCCAATCGACCCAAAAAGTCCTTGTGACCTAAAAGTGTCAGTGGACCCAAAATACCCAGAGATCCATAATTCCTTAATGACCCAAAAGTCCCCAAATATCCCCCAAAGCCCCAAAAAATTATTGATTGATGTGCTTGATGATGCCAAATGTCCCCGCTGACCCAAAATCCCCCAAAAGAGCCAGATAAACCAAAAGTTATTGATGACCCAAAAGACCCCAATGACCCAAAAAATACTTCATGACCCAAAAGTCCTCGAGGACCCAAATACCCAAGAGTCCCTGAGTGCCCAAAAGACCCAGATGACTCAAAAGTCCTTGACGACTCAACAGACCCAAAATTCCCAACAGAGCCAAAACGTCCTCAATGACACAAAAGTCCATAAGGACCGAAAATACCTAAGAGTCCCCAAGGACCCAAAATACCCAAGAGTCCCCGAGGGCCCAAAATACCCAGATGACACAAACATCACCAAGGATGCAAAAAGTCCTTCATGACCCAAGAGTCCCCAAGGGCCCAAAAGTCCCAGATGACCCAAAAGTCCTGAATGACATAAAAGTCTCCATGGTCCCAAAAAGTCCTTGATGAACCAAAATACCCAAGGACCCAAAAGATCCATAATTCCTTAATAACCCAAGAGTCCCCAAGGACCCAAAAAGTAATTGACCCAAAAGTCCCCGTGGGCCCAAAAGACCCAGATGAGAAAGTCCTTAATGACCCAAAAGTCACCAAGGACCCAAAATGTCCTTGATGAACAAAAAGTCCCCATGGACCCAAAATACCCAGATGACCCCAAAGTCCTTAATGACCCAAAAGACCCAAGGACCTAGATGATCCAAGAGTCATTGATGACCCAAAAGTCCCTGAGGACCCAAAAGTCTCCAAAGACCCCAAAGGTCCTTGATGACCCAAAGGCATCAAAGGACCCAAAACACCCAGATGATCCATAAGTCCTTAATGACACAAAATACACAAAAAGTTATTAATGACCCAAAAGTCCCCAAGGACCCAAAAGACCAAAGACTCCCCAAGGACCTGAGGGCCCAAAAGACCCAGATGACAAAGTCCTTGATAACTCAAAAGTCCCCATGGACCCAAAATACCCAGATGACCCAAAAGTCCTTAATGACCCAAAAGTCCCTGAGGACCCAAAAGTACTTAATGACCCAAAAGTCCCAAAAGTCTCCAAGGATGCAAAAAGTCCTTGATGACCCAAAAGTGTCAGAGGACCCAAAATACCCAGAGATCCATAAGTCCTTTATGACCCAAAATACCCCAAAGTCCCCAAAAAGTTATTCATGTCCCAAAAGTCCCCAAATATACCCAAAAGCTCCAAAAAATATTGATTGATTGTCTTTATGATGACAAAAGTCCCTGTGGACCCAAAAATACCCTAAAAGAGCGAGATAAACCAAAACTTATTCATGACCCAAAAGACCCCAATGACCCAAAAAGTCCTTGAAGACCCAAAACTATTTAATGACCCAAAAGGGTCCAAAAAGTCTTTGATGACCCAAAAGACCCCAATGACCCAAAAAATCCTTCATGACCCAAAAGTCCTCGAGGACCCAAAATACCCAAGAGTCCCTGAGTGCCCAAAAGACCCAGATGACTCAAAAGTCCTTGACGACTCAACAGACCCAAAATTCCCAACAGAGCCAAAACGTCCTCAATGACCCAAAAGTCCATAAGGACCGAAAATACCTAAGAGTCCCCAAGGACCCAAAATACCCAAGAGTCCCCGAGGGCCCAAAATACCCAGATGACACAAACATCACCAAGGATGCAAAAAGTCCTTCATGACCCAAGAGTTCCCAAGGGCCCAAAAGTCCCAGATGACCCAAAAGTCCTGAATGACATAAAAGTCTCCATGGTCCCAAAAAGTCCTTGATGACCCAAAAGACCCAAGGACCCAAAAGATCCATAATTCCTTAATAACCCAAGAGTCCCCAAGGACCCAAAAAGTAATTGACCCAAAAGTCCCTGTGGGCCCAAAATACCCAGATGAGAAAGTCCTTAATGACCCAAAAGTCACCAAGGACCATAAAGTCCTTGATGACCAAAAAGTCCCCATGGACCCAAAATACCCAGATGACCCCAAAGTCCTTAATGACCCAAAAGACCCAAGGACCTAGATGATCCAAAAGTCATTGATGACCCAAAAGTCCCTGAGGACCCCCAAAAGTCTCCAAAGACCCCAAAGGTCCTTGATGACCCAAAGGTGTCAAAGGACCCAAAATACCCAGATGATCCATAAGTCCTTAATGACACAAAATACACAAAAAGTTATTAATGACCCAAAAGTCCCAAAAGTCTCCAAGGATGCAAAAGTCCTTGATGACCCAAAAGTGTCAGAGGACCCAAAATACCCAGAGATCCATAAGACCTTTATGACCCAAAATACCCCAAAGTCCCCAAAAAGTTATTCATGTCCCAAAAGTCCCCAAATATACCCAAAAGCTCCAAAAAATATTGATTGATTGTCTTTATGATGACAAAAGTCCCCGTGGACCCAAAAATACCCTAAAAGAGCGAGATAAACCAAAACTTATTGATGACCCAAAAGACCCCAATGACCCAAAAAGTCCTTGAAGACCCAAAACTATTTAATGACCCAAAAGGGTCCAAAAAGTCTTTGATGACCCAAAAGTACCCAATGATCCAAAAAGTCCTTCATGACCCAAATGTCCTCGAGGACCCAAAATACTCAAAAGTCCCCGAGTGCCCAAAAGACCCAGATGACCAAAAAGTCACAAAAGTCCCGAAGGAACCAAAAAGACTGATGATCCAAAAGTCCCCAAGAACCCAAAAGCCACAGATGACCCAAAAGTCACCAAGGGCCCAAAAAGTCCTTCATGACCCAAAATACCCAAGGACCCAGATGACCCAAAAGTTCAAAAAATTTATTGATGATCCAAAAGTCCGTAATGAACCAAAAGTCTTGATGGACCCAAAACGTTATTGATGACCAAAAGACCCAAAAGTGCCCAAGGGCCCAAAAGACCCAGATGACCCAAAAGTCCCCAATGACCCAAAATACCCAAGAGTCCCCAAGGCCCCAAAAGACCCAGATGACACAAAAGTCCCCAAGGATGCAAAAAGTCCTTCATGACCCATGAGTTTCCAAGGGCCCAAAAAGATCCATAATTCAATAATGACTCAAAAGTCCCTGAGGGCCGTAAAGACACAGATGAGAAAGTCTTTAATGACCCAAAAGTCACCCAGGACCCAAAATATCCAGATGACCCAAAAGTCCACAAGGACCCAAAATACCCAAATGACCCAAAAGTCCTGAATGACCCAAAAGTCCCCAAAGACCAAAAAGTCCTTGATGACCCAAAAGCCCCAAAGGACCAAAAAGACCCACAAGTCCTTCATGACCCAAAAGTCCCCAAGGATCCAACAGACTCAGATGACCCAAAATGCCCCAAGGACCCAAAATACCCAGATGACCCAAAAGTCCTGAATGACACAAAAGTCCCCAAAGACCCAAAAGACCCAGATGAACCAAAAGTTCTCAAGGACCAAAAATGTCCTTGATGACCCAAAAGTCCCAAACACCAAAAGACCCAGAAGTCCTTCATGACCTGAAAGTCCCAAATGAACCAAAATGTCCTTGATGACCCCAAAAGTCCCAGAGGATCCAAAAGTCCCCAAAAGAGCCAGATGACCCAAAAGTCGCAAATGACCCAAAAAGTCCTTGATGACCCAAAAGGTCCTGAGGACCCAAAATACACAAGAGACCTCAAGGGCCCAAAGACCCAGATGACCCAAAAATCTTTTATGACACAAAAGTCCCCATGGGCCCAAAGACTCTTTGATGATGACCCAATTCACCCTAAAGTCCTTAATGACTCAAAGGTCCACAAGGACCCAAAAAGTCCTTGATTATCCAAAAGTCCCCGAGGACCGAAAAGACCCAAGAGGCCCCAAAAGTCCCAAATGACCCAAAATACACAAAAGTCCCCAAGGGCCTAAAAAGGCTTTGATGATGACCCAAAATACCAAAAAGCTCTTGATGACCCAAAAGACCCAGATGCCCCAAAAGTCCTTAATGACACTAAAAACCCAAGGACCCAAAATACCCAGATGCCCCAAAAGACCTGAAAAGTTATTGATGACCCCAAAATCCTTTATGACCCAACAGTCTTGAATGACCCAAATGTCCCCAAGGGCCCAAAAGTCCCCGAGGGCCCAAAGACCCAATTGACAAAGTCCTTAATGACCCAAAAGTCACAAAGGACCCAAAAAGTCCTTGATTTCCCAAAAGTCCCCATGGATCCAAAAGTCCTTAATGACCCAAAATACCCAAAAGACCCAAGGACCTTCATGACCCAAAAGTTATTGATGACCCAAAAGTGCCTGAGGACCCAAAAGACCCAAAAGGGCCCAAAAAGTCCTTGACCCAAAAGTCCCCAGGGGCCCAATATACCCAGATGACAAAGTCCTTAATGACCCAAAAGCCAACAAGGACCCAAAAAGTCATTGATAACCCCAAATCCCCGAGGGCCCAAAAGATCCAGGTGACAATGTCCTTAATGACCCAAAAGTCCCCAAAAAGTTATTGATGACCCAAAAGTCCCCAAGTATCCAACAGACCCAGATGACCCAAAATTCCCCAAGGACCCAAAAGACCCAGATGACCCAAAAGTCCTGAATGACACAAAAGTCCCCAAAGACCCAAAAGACCCAGATGAACCAAAAGTTCTCAAGGACCAAAAATGTCCTTGATGACCCAAAAGTTCCAAACACCAAAAAGACCTAGAAGTCCTTCATGACCTGAAAGTCCCAAAGGAACCAAAATGTCCTTGATGACCCCAAAAGTCCCAGAGGATCCAAAAGTCCCCAAAAGAGCCAGCTGACCCAAAAGTCGCAAATGACCCAAAAAGTCCTTGATGACCCAAAAGGTCCTGAGGACCCAAAATACACAAGAGACCTCAAGGGCCCAAAGACCCAGATGATGCAAAAATCTTTTATGACACAAAAGTCCCCATGGGCCCAAAGACTCTTTGATGATGACCCAATTCACCCTAAAGTCCTTAATGACCCAAAGGTCCACAAGGACCCAAAAAGTCCTTGATTATCCAAAAGTCCCCGAGGACCGAAAAGACCCAAGAGGCCCCAAAAGACCCCAAATACACAAAAGTCCCCAAGGGCCTAAAAAGTCTTTGATGACGACCCAAAAGACCAAAAGCTCTTGATGACCGAAAAGACCCAGATGCCCCAAAAGTCCTTAATGACACTAAAAACCCAAGGACCCAAAATACCCAGATGCCCCAAAAGACCTGAAAAGTTATTGATGACCCAAAAATCCTTTATGACCCAACAGTCTTGAATGACCCAAATGTCCCCAAGGGCCCAAAAGTTCCCAAGGACCCAAAGACCCAATTGACAAAGTCCTTAATGACCCAAAAGTCACAAAGGACCCAAAAAGTCCTTGATTGCCCAAAAGTCCCCATGGATCCAAAAGTCCTTAATGACCCAAAATACCCAAAAGACCCAAGGACCTTCATGACCCAAAAGTGCCTGAGGACCCAAAAGACCCAAAGGGCCCAAAAAGGCCTTGACCCAAAAGTCCCCAAGGGCCCAATATACCCAGATGACAAAGTCCTTAATGACCCAAAAGCCAACAAGGACCCAAAAAGTCCTTGATAACCCCGAATCCCCGAGGGCCCAAAAGATCCAGCTGACAATGTCCTTAATGACCCAAAAGTCCCCAAAAAGTTATTGATGACCCAAAAGTCCCCAAGGATCCAAAAGACCCAGGTGACCCAAAATTCCCCAAGGACCCAGATGACCCAAAAGTCCTGAATGACCCAAAAGTCCCCAAAGACCCAAAAGACCCAGATGAACCAAAAGTTCTCATGGACCAAAAATGTCCTTGATGACCCAAAAGTCCCAAACACCAAAAAGACCCAGAAGTCCTTCATGACCTGAAAGTTCCAAAGGAACCAAAATGTCCTTGATGACCCCAAAAGTCCCAAAGGATCCAAAAGTCCCCAAAAGAGCCAGATGACCCAAAAGTCCCAAATGACCCAAAAAGTTATTGATTACCCAAAAGGTCCTGAGGACCCAAAATACACAAGAGACCTCAAGGGCCCAAAGATGCAGATGACCCAAAAATCTTTTATGACACAAAAGTCCCCATGGGCCCAAAGACTCTTTGATGATGACCCAATACACCCAAAAGTCCTTAATGACCCAAAGGTCCACAAGGACCCAAAAAGTCCTTGATTATCCAAAAGTCCTTGAAAAGGATGTGCTGTTTTTGTCTTTCCCTCGCGGTCCCCATGTACTGTCTTTGTCTTTCCCTCGCGGTCCCTATGTGCTGTCTTTGTCTTTCCCTCGCGGTCCCCATGTGCTGTCTTTGTCTTTCCCTCGTGGTCCCCATGTACTGTCTTTCCCTCGCGGTCCCTATGTGCTGTCTTTGTCTTTCCCTCGCGGTCCCCATGTACTGTCTTTGTCTTTCCCTCGCGGTCCCCATGTGCTGTTTTTGTCTTTCCCTCGCGGTCCCCATGTACTGTCTTTCCCTCGCGGTCCCCATGTACTGTCTTTGTCTTTCCCTCGCGGTCCCCATGTGCTGTTTTTGTCTTTCCCTCGCGGTCCCCATGTACTGTCTTTCCCTCGCGGTCCCCATGTGCTGTTTTTGGCTTTCCCTCGCGGTCCCCATGTACTGTCTTTGTCTTTCCCTCGCGGTCCCTATGTGCTGTCTTTGTCTTTCCCTCGCGGTCCCCATGTACTGTCTTTCCCTCGCGGTCCCCATGTACTGTCTTTGTCTTTCCCTCGCGGTTGTCAGCTCTTTCACGAGCCTCGATTCAGTATAGAAAAAAAAAAAAAAAAAAAAAAAGTCCCCGAGGACCCAAAAGACCCAAGAGTCCCCAAGGCCCAAAAGGACCCAAATGACCCAAAATACACAAAAGTCCCCAAGGGCCCAAAAAGTCTTTGATGATGACCCGAAAGACCAAAAAGCCCTTGATGACCCGCAAGACCCAGATGCCCCAAAAGTCCTTAATGACCCAAAATACCCAAAATACCCAAGGACCTAGATGACCCAAAAGTTATTGATGACCCAAAAGTCCCTGAAGACCCAAAACTCTCCAAGGACCCAAAAAGTCCTGACCCAAAGGATTCTGATGACCCAAAAGTGTCAAAGGACACAAAATACCCAGATGATCCAAATGTCCTTAATGACCCAAAATACCCAAAAGTCCCCAAAAAGTTATTGATGACCCAAAAGTCCCCAAGGACCCAAAAGATCCAGATGACCCAAAAGTCACTGAGGGCCCAAAATACCCAGATGACCCAAAAGTCCTTCATGACTCAAAATAACCAAAATTCCCCAAGGACCCAAAAAGTCCATGATGACCCAAAAGTCCACAAGGACCCAAAATACCTAAGAGTGCCCAAGGACCCAAGAGTCCCCGAGGGCCCAAAAGACCCAAAATTCCCAGAGGGCCCAAAATACCCAAAAGTCCCCAAGGGCCCAAAAAGTCCTTGATGACCCAAAAGACACAAATTATCCAAAAGTCCTTAATGATCCAAAAGACCCAAAGTTCCTGAGTACCCAAAAGACCCAGATGACCCAAAAGTCCTTCATGACTCAAAATAACCAAATTTCCTCAAGGACCGAAAATGTCCTTGATGACCCAAAAGTCCACAAGAACACAAAAGACCTAAGAGTCGCCAAGGACCCAAGAGTCCTTGAGGGCCCAAATGTCCCCAAGGGCCCAAAAAGTCATCGATGACCCAAAAGACCCAGATGACCCAAAAGTCCTTAATGACCCAAAGTCTTTAAGGACCCAAAAAGTCCTTCATGACCCAAATGTCCCTGAGGACCCAAAATAACCAAAAGACCCAGAGAGCCCAAATGACCCAGTTGACCCAAAAGTTCTTAATGACCCAAAAGACACAAAATTCCCCAAGGACCCAAAAGGTACTGATAATCCAAAAGTCCCCAAAGACCCAAGAGTCCCTGAGGCTCCAAAAGACCCAAAATACCCAAAAGTCCCCAAGCGCCCAAAAAGTCCTTGATGACCCAAAAGGCCAAAATTATCCAAAAGTCCTTAATGATCCAAAAGACCCAAAGTCCCTGAGTACCCAAAAGACCCAGATGACCCAAAAGTCATTAATGACCCAAAAGTCTCAAAGGACCCAAAAAGTTATTGATGACCAAAAGACCCAAATGCACCTGAGGGCCCAAAATACCCCAATGACCCAAAAGTCCTTCATGATTCAAAATAACCAAAATTCCACAAGGACCCAAAATGTCCTTGATGACATAAAAGTCCACAAGGACCCAAAAGACCAAAGAGTCCCTGAGGGCCCAAAAGTCCCTAAGGGCCCAAAAAGTCATTGATGACCCAAAAGTCCTTAATGACCCAAAAGTCTTGAAGGACCCAAAAAGTCCTTCATGACCAAAATGACCCAAAATAACCAAAAGTCCCAGAGAGCCCAAATTACCCAGTTGACCCAAAAATTCTTAATGACCCAAAAGATGCAAAATTCCCCAAGGACCCAAAAGGTACTGATGACCCAAAAGTCCCCAAGGACCCAAAAGACCTAAGAGTCCCCAAGAACCCAAGAGTCCCTGAGGGTCCAAAAGACCAAAAAGACCCAAAAGTCCCCAAGGGCCCAAAAAGTCCTTGATGACCAAAAAGACCCAAATGATCCAAAAGTCCTTAATGATCCAAAAGACCAAAAGTCCCTGAGTACCCAAAAGACCCAGATGACCCAAAAGTCCTTAATGATGCAAAATACCCAATAGCCTCCAAGGACCCAAAAAGTCCTTGATGATGCTAAAGTCCCCGAGGAACAAAATGACCCATAACTCCATAATGACTCAAAAGACCCAGAAGTCCCCAAGGACCCAAAGGTCCCTGAGGACCAAAATGATCCAGATGACCCATAAGTCCTTAATGACCCAAAAGACCCAAAAGTCACTGAGGACCCAAAAGACCCAGAGGACCCAAACACCCCCCGAGTCTGGCAGGCAGGTATGCTAAAGGCCATGAAGACCAATTAAAATTTGGTAAAATGGACCAACGGGCCCCCTCGTATATACAGTGCGTAACAAAAAAAAAGGTAATCCGAATTCAAGGGGTTAATATGCAAAGGTTATTTAGTTTGACAATTTACATGTGGTTTACAAATTATGAGGAGATCCTCAGCTTTCCATTGATGCCTTTCATGCATCATTGCAGTCACACATGACTGAGTAGATGTTCATTGAAAATGACAAGTTCAAATTGCATTTTTACAAGTTTGGCTAATCGGTGAAAGACAGTTTTAAATTGACGCATTACTTGAAGACTGCCAAGTTGATTATGTAAAATTGTTAAGCTGGTCTGGTAATCGTCGGTTGCATCATCCTTTGTTTAAGATGGGTATTTAAGATTGGGCCTACAGTGTATGGGTTTAGAGACAGTCTGAGTCATTGAAAAGATGATTCAAATTATGACTGAACAGCGGACCTTTGTGGTTACAACCTTTCACCAAACTGGAAGTTTGCAGCGAACTCATGATGCATTCAGGGAACGTTTCCCTGAACGGGAGCCTCCAGCAGCCCAAACCATCTGGGCGAATGTTAGAAAATACCAAAAGCATGGCATTAGCTTCAACCGCAACAAGGAGAATTCTGGTAGGAGGTGCACTGGGCGATCAGAAATGAACATTGCAGCAGTAAGGCAGCACGTTTTGGAGCATCCTAGGGATACCAGCGCAAAACGAAATGGGACGGGATTGCCTTTGGCATCATTCAACTGAATCACAAGACTGGACCTCCACCAACATCCATATCAGATTCACATCCGGCATCAACTTACGCCACGGGATTTTGCCAGGAGGCTGATGCTTGCCAGATGGTTGATAGCACGATGCAAAGCAGATGTCAATTTCCTGCGGTATCTTGTTATCGGCGACGAAGCTGCTTTCTCCATGGACAGCGAGGTCAATACCCATAATGTTCTTAAATATGCACTGACAGGACAACCCCCGGAATTTAATTTTGACACCAACATGAATCGTCAAAAGTGGACTGTTTGGTTGGGACTTTGTGGAAGTGGTCAGGTGATCGGACCATTATTCTTTCAAAGGAATGTCAATGGAAACAGGTATCTGCAGATGATCAATGATGAAGTTTTACCGCAGCTGGAGGAGAACTTTGAGTGACAGGTTCGTGGTGTCTTCAGATATCTCTGGTGGGCCCAAGACGGCGCCCCAGCACATCATCTTATCGCTGTCCGAGATCGACTGAGGGAACTCTTTGGAGACCGAGTCATCGCCCTCAACCATGCAGTGGAATGGCTGCCAAGATCACCTGAACCAACACCATGTGATTATTTCCTTTGGGAACATTTAAAGAACAAGGTGTTCGTAACTCCTCCCCGTGATCTTGACGAATTGCAGGGCCATATTCGACATGAAGTGGATGCTTTGCGCAATGACCCGGCTATGGTGAGACAAGCAGTTCAGGGAATGCTCCACCGCTGTGAGCTTTGTTTTGAAAGGGGAGGTGGACATGTTGAAGGTGTGGGTGCATAAAGGCCAATCATTCCTGAGAAAAGTTCACATCTGACGTTCATTTTGCACCAATTATCCTGACTTGCATCGATTCGCCAAACTTGTAAAAATGCGATTTGAACTTGTCATTTTCAATGAACATGTACTCGGTCATGTGTGACAGCAATGATGCATCGAAGGTATCAATGGAAAGCTGAGGATCTCCTCTCAATTAGTAAACCACATGGAAATTGTCAAAATAAATAACCTTTGCATATTAACCCCTTGAATTCGGATTACCTTTTTTTTGATACGCACTGTATAAAGAAGTCGGTCGAGTTCTTATGTAAGGATGGCGGGAACATTCCATTGGCTCAATCCAACATGGATCCTCAAAAACATCTACCAGGTTAATACTTATAAACCCATAAGTTACATACTCTAAACAAGTCATCTGCGGACAATTTTCCATCCAATAACACTCAATAAACTTTGGGATATTATTGCTGAACTTAAAATATGAGAGACCCAAAAGTGCCCGTTTGTCATTTTCCTTATTTTTTAGCTCATTTGGAACATAGTTCTGGTTTGCTTATGGCATGGTGCATCGTCAGTCCATTAGTGCGTATACACTTGCAACTTCTTCTCCAAAGCTGCTTATGGAATTGCGACCTAACTTTCTTCACTGCATTAAAAAAAATTAGGGTTTAAGGGGGTCTACCTGGGTTCAAAGTGGGTCCAGGTTTGACCCCCAAAAATTGGAATTTGCTTTTTCCCGTGAAACTTCACACTCTATTTCGATAAAACTTCCGGTGCACCGGAGACGTATCTATGACCCTCGTAATTTGTGGATACCACAGACCCTCCACAGGGGCACTACGGGCCACCAAAGTAGTTGCCATGTTCAACTTTTCCGCTCGTGCCACTCAGCCCAGTTTCCAACTACATAGTCTGACTCACGCGGGCCCTCAGCATTGGTCAGTGGACATCGCCACATAGTGCGAACACAAATCTGCAGGCTCCATAATTTGCGGGTACCCCAGACCCTCGGTGGGAGCGCTACATGGTGCCAAATTAGATTCCGCAATTCCACAACAACTGCACACTTAGTAATCCAAAGACCATTTAGAAAGGCAGAAAACAAAAGTGTTTACTTGAAAATGTACTGTACTTAATTTGACTTGTAGTAAATTTGTGAGTGTCCAGGCCAAAACTTCTTACCGTTTGAGCTATTGTCATTTTCAACGACCTTTTTCATGAGAATTAATAAATTGGATGAAAATGTCAAAGGGCAAAGTCACAGTTAGTACAAATACGCTCTCTCAGCCCGTTCTCCACTCAGTGCGAGATGACCGAGTTTGATAATCACATCCTCGTTTCATTATTTACAATTTGAGATTTTGTCATCAAATTAACAACAAACCTCAATTATGAGACAATGGAGTACACTAATTAATACATTTTACTCTTTTTTGCTGTTTTTTTTCCATCAAGATTAGTTTGAGCGCAAAGCGGATGTGAATTCCCAGCTAATACAACAACGTTGGGGCAACGTCAGCACCGTCGTTGGACCCACGTCAAAAACACACATTGGGCCAATGTTATTTTGTTCCGGCGTGTCAACAGTGGGTCGACGTTGGAACGGAGCGTTGTCCCAACGTTGGGCCAATATTAATCAGACGTTGGAAGGGAGCATTGGCCAACCGTTGGGCCAATGTTGCAAGGAAGCATGTTAAAAACATTATTATTTTAAAAACCATATAAAAAATATATTATTAAAAATTCAAATCAAAAACACAAATCGAAAAATAATTTTAAAAACAAGAAACAAAATCAGGAAGAAAACAATGTATTAAAATGACAACAATGATTACTGCATTGTTACATTCCCATCTGATTTTAAAATTGTCCTCTTTCAGCTAACGAATGCATGCACAAGCAAATGCTAACTTATCAAAGAGCAACTTATCACCCACTGCAAAAGATGGCATACTCATTGATGCATCAGGATGACAGTATATAGTATATAGTCAAACATGGGATGAAAACCAGATGAGACAGGTAATTGAAAGCATGTTCGCCACCTTAAAGCTTATTACATTGGATGCACACAAACAACCAGAAAGGTTTACCAAGATGTTAAAGGAAGATTGAATATTGTAAGGAAATGGGCTCAAATAATGTAATTTCTGAAGAATATAATCCAATACTCTGTTGTACCTGTGGAAGGAAAACGGTGCCTGACTTTTCTAAAGATGTAACTACTTCACTTAACCTCTCAAATGCAGTCATTGATTTCATTTTGTCTTGATTAATATTCCAGGTACAATTGAATATTACTTCCCAAAACTCATACAAAAATGTATTCATAGCTGCATCGGGGTTTTCGGAACACGCATTATCTCTGTTAAAAAAAAAAATTAATCACATGTAAAATACATCTGTGATGATTTGAATTTTTCCTTTCAAGGCTTTATATCAGAAAATTATAACAGTCAAAAATTATTCTATTTGAAACAACCAGCACAAAGGTTTTTCCATGAGAGACACATATTAATTGAAAGACAAACCCAACTCATGAGATCCTCAAGTCCCTCTACATTAGCCTTAATCATTTGGAATCAGTACTTCAACAACCCTTAGCACTCCAAGGTCACACGGGCACTCCTCTGCAGATTAGGACAGAAATTTGGAATTTAGCCATGGTGCCGGCAATGGCGTAAAGAACACCGTGGAATTTTTAACGTCCACCAAGTAATGCCAACAGACAGGACACCCAGTTTAACTTCCACCCGAGGGATGACACGAACATTGATGATTCACCCTGATTCCCCATCTGTACCTTCCCTGCTAAGGTATGGAGTCCTGGTGGGCTCTAGCCAGGGATAATAACCAAATATCTTGACACTTTTTACTGAAAAGGCCGAGGCCAATAATCCCACCCTTTCCACCCTTTCTCCAATTCCATCCTCAGTTCTACAACTCATCGACTTCTCTATGACTAAGGTTGAGAAGCTCCAAGTCAATCTTAACACCAACGCAAACGTTCAGACAGCAATGGCTGTGTACTTCAGCTTTATCCTTTGCTCTATCCTCATGATTTTCATGTAGTCTAAAGGGCCTATCTCATTGGCCTGGAGACTAGGTGGCGATCTGGTGGCGACTCGAGTCTCCGCTGGTTGCAGAGACGTCTCCGCGACGTCTCCTGAAGACTAGCCGGGTCTCCAGGAAGTCGCGGGAAATTCAAATATGTTCGATTTTTCGGCGACGTCGCGGAGACTAATTTTGTCCGCAACTGGGGAGACGTCTCCGCGACGTCTCCGCGACCTGCTGGAGACCAAGGAGACTGAGGAGACGTTGCGGCGACGTTGCGGTGACGATGCGGCGACGTCTCCGCGACGCTGCTTGACGCTGCTTGACCCATTTTAGAGACCACGTGACTGAGCGCGTGCTGGCATCATCGAGACGCCTTCACTCCTCGTCCAAGTCAGGTACAGGATCCGGTCAAGGTCTTCATCATTTGGTACTTGTTCCTGCTACTGCTGCTGCTCCTTGTACTGCCTTGGAAGAGGCCCCACCATCTTGTCTTGCCAGGGGACAGCTCCAACTCCAGAGTAGTACTGTCCTTCCACCATGCCACCCAAGGGCAGTGGGGGCTGGAAGGGCAAGAAGAAGGAGGATGAAGCAGTTGTAGCAGCTTCAGCGCAGTTTGTGGATGCTGAGGCAGCAGTTGATGCTAGAGAAGATGAGGAACATGGTTCCAGCGGCGATCCGACTAGAAAACAATATGATTGGAAAGAGGGGCATCAAGAGGCAATGGCTGACTTCTGGGAGGATCATCCGGAATTTTACGATAAATCGTATGCAAGATACAAAGAAACCAATACAAGAAAGCAGCGGTTGAAACCTTCCTTGTTGATATGCAGAACATCTTTGAGGAGATCAAGAAGCCCCTACCTACATGTGAGTGTATATTTAAATTGCATTGAATTTATATTTAATTGCATTAAAATAAATACATGCAAAAATATGTAAAAAATGTAGCGAAAGGAGTAGTGATGAATATCATCGCCCTGGCGTAGACGTCGCCCTGGCGTCGCCTTGGTGAGAGCGCAAGCCATTTTTTCGTCTCCCGAGTCGCCGCGACTGAACAGTCGCGGCAGTCGCGGCGACGTCTCCGCCAATGAGATAGGCCCTTTACTGGATAGTTTCCTGCGTTAATTTTGGAAAGTGTAAACCATGACCCCAATTCAAGAGAAGTGGTCTTATACACTCCACTACAAATTGGTCATCCTTCTCCACATCATAATCAAAGTGATGGAATCTATCATTTGTTGCGGACCTCATGGTTATCTATTCAACTCTGTATTCTCTGATCATCAGTTCAACTACTGTCCCGGCAATTCCACCATGGACAGGTTGTTCCTTTTACCCCAACAATGAATGGATGCATGAAATATTGAACACGGTATCATGGCCATCTCTACACTTCAAAATTGTCTGCACTAACCCTTACTTTCCAAGCTGTCTACTGATGATGTTCAGGGGAGTCTTCTTCGATGGTTCCAAGTTATTCTCTCTGAGAAAAATGAAATGGTAGTTCTTCATGGTTTACAGTATCTTCCAAATATCTCCTCTTGAGTTTGATATCCCTGAAAAGCAATGTTTACGATCTACCTTTTTTTGGTCAATATCATTAACTTATCTGCTTCTGCTTCCCTGAATAACCATATCTACAACTTAGGGATGATTGCACCTCTGCAGAACAGCACACTATACTTCTGGTAGGGAGGCCACTGCAACATCCAACTCAGAAGACCTGGAAAAAAAAAGTTACCTGGAACATGTCTTTACATGGATAAAAATCCCATGCTCTCAATGTCCCTCCGCAAAGATCAGATTTCGAACCACAAGTCTACTACTTCAATGACCAACTTTTCTATAACTTTTCTGGAGCATTACTTGGTTCCTCCTAAGAACATAAGGGTAGTCCAGCATGCACACGAGATTTTTTTGAATGTCCCTTATTTCTATTGTTTGGCATTTTCTACAAACTATGGAATGTCCCTTCTTTTCTATACTTTGCCACATGGCACATCCCATATAAAAGGGCCTTTTCTATGCCCCTGGCATTTTACCCAAGAATATTGTGTGGAGCCCATTTCAGATTCAATACAGAACATGAAAACTTGTGTGCACAGGTGCTGATTGGTTCAACAGCTGATCTCCGTCCTCATCAACATTTTGACCCATTAAACTCTGTACCTGTCTGGTTTATTCAGTGAGTTGAATTCAGTTGATACTCCCATGCCCAGTCAATGACCAAGATGGTAACAGAATGCCAAATATTCTTCCCTGATATAGTGACGGTTGTTGCTGATGCGGTGCACATTGTAGCTTATGGCAGGAATTTTGAATTTGTCCAGACTACAAGCAGACAGTATCCTATTTTTTGAAAGACTATGGCGTCTTCGACATGAACCTTCGAATACTATCAGATGGGCACTCAGCTTCATGTTCCTCCTAATGAATGACACACTCATTGATGCGATGTCTTAAAATACTTAAAGCAAATACTTAAAAACAAAACTTAAAAAACCCACTCCTCTGAAACTGCTTATTCGATTGATAAAAAACTTGAAACACGTTTACATTCCAATGAGGGAAAATATTTGCAAACTATGACATCATCGGTCATGTGGTTTGGCCGCCATCTTGAATTTAAGCAAAAAATTAAATAATCTTTTCCGGAGTTCCTCTTAACGGATCACTGCAAAATGTCATACATATGATCAAGTACTGATGTGGGAAAAAATATTTGTAAACTATGATGTCATCAGTCATGTGATATGGTGGCCATTTTGGATTTAAGGAAAACATTTAAACATATTTTTTCCCAGAAATGCTGAATGGATCATTAAAAAAAATTCATATGTATGATCAACTCCCCATGAGGAAAAATGTTTCTAACTATGCCATCTCGGATTTAATGAAAAACTAGAACAATGCGACTGTGTCGCTAACATGCCTCTGCATAGTCCCGCAGCAGGTAGATGCCATCACTCTGAATATGTATGGGTAGGGGATCACGTTTGTGAAGTTTCGTGATTGATCGGATGAGGTTCGTTTTTCTATTTAAGATGGGTGCCACACCATGTGACCGATGACATCATCATTTTGAAACGATATGCAACAGTGCTGTTAGGTGATATTTGTTAAGTTTCGCATTGATAGGGTGAGCGGTTTCAGAGATATAATTATTTAATATTTCCTTCAATCCAATATGGCTGCCAAACCATGCGACCTATGATGTCATAAGTTTAATATTTCAATACAAATGGGTCATAGATCATGTGCATGCAATTTCAGATTTTTAGGATAAGGAATTCGATTAAAATATTTTTGCCTGGAATACTCAAGGGGTGTCAATTTGATTCATACAGCTTCATGAAGAAGTAAATGTATTTTATTTGCCAGATGTAGGGCACCTTTAAATGAACATTTCTAGAGCATTACTTGGTTCCTCCTCAGAACACAAGGGTAGTACAGCATGCACACGAGATTTTTGAATGCCTCTTATTTTGTATTTTTTGGCATTTTCTACAAGCTATGGAATGTCCCTTCTTTTCTATACTTTGCCACATGGCACATACCCTTACATAAAGTGACCTTTTCTATGCCCCTAGCATTTTACCAAGAATGTCCTTTCTTTTCTATAGTTTTCCACATGGCACATCCCATATAAAGGGGCCGTTTCTATGCACCTGGCATTTTACCAAGAATGTCCCTTCTTTTCTATAGTTTGCCACATGGCACATCCCATATAAAGGGGCCATTTCTATGCCCCTGGCATTTTTCACAAGATACATTTTATATAAGAACAAAATGCATTTGTTCATCGAACAAGACTTTATTCAAGACTATATAAAAGACCTGGAAAGGTAAGGGGAATAAGATTCAACCCAGACATGATTTGAACCCACAACCCCAGCTTGGAGAGTACTGATGCTTTATCTATCAGGCCATTGGGCCAGCACATTAGATTTGTGTAATAATATTTTAAAGAGTTATAAAGTGTGTATATATTTTTATATATTTATTTATGTATATATATTTATATATATTTAATCTTAAAGCAAAAACGATAACACTTTGGTGGAATTTGTTTTGAAAGCCATTAACTAGACCTATTGGCCGATGTATATTCCAGGTTTCAGCTAGTTTCAATGTGTAGCGCTTGAGATATGAGCGCCAACACATTTGGGGCGGACGGACAGACACCAATGTGATTTCGAGGGTTTTCTAATTAAAACTCAAGAATGCAGAACCAGATGTTGCTGAAATTTGGACCATATTATCTCGATGTACAAAGCATTTACTTCTGAAATTTGCAGCCGATTTCGACCAGAAGAACACGAGAAACGTATTTTCAGTCCCCATGTTGAAGCTGCAGACAGAGAAAGACAAACGATCCCTTATGTAAAGGGAGCGGAGCTTTGCGCCTCCCGTTGATTGTTCACTGTCACCTCAGTAGTATGTTTTGGGGGTTCTGGCTCACTGTGCCCCCGACTATGGTTCAACATGGTTCAACATGGCTCAATATGGTTCAACATGGGATATATCCCTATGATTATATGGATTCATTTGAGAGATTTAAAGAAACACAACTCCCACCAAAAGAAAAATTTCTACAATAAGTTAAATAAAACTCATATTTCTGATAAAGATTACACACAAGCCCAAAATGTTTGGAAACAGTTTAATATAAAGAACCATGGAGAGTATCATGATTTGTATCTTAAAACTGATGTATTACTATTGGCTGGTGTATTGGAAACTTTTAGAACAGTCTGTCATAATAAAAATTCTTATGGATTAGACCCCGCCCACTATTACACTGCCCCAGGATTGGCTTGGAGTGCTATGTTAAAAATGACAAAACAGAATTTGGATTTAATCAGTGATGTAGATATGCTATTGATGATAGAGAAGGCTAAAAGAGGAGGAATATCTCGTCTGTTCCAAGAGATATGCTAAAGCTAACAACAAATATCTTTCTAATTATGATTCTACAAAAGATCGTTCTTATTTGATGTATTACGATGCTAATAATTTATATGGATGGGCTATGTCTCAATCACTACCTTATGGGTTAACTACCTTAAGTGGGTTGAAGAGAAAGATTATGAAAAGGTTTTACAGGATATCATTACCTCCACACAAGAAAAATTGGATAAAGCTAATATTGGCCATTATTTTGAGGTTGATTTGAAATATCCTGAAGAACTTCATAATAAACATAAGGATCTACCTTATGCCCTTGATAAAGAGTGTCCAAGAAAAGAATGGTTAAGTGATTATCAACAATCATTTGATCCTAAAGGTAAATTAACAGAGAAATTACTTACTACATTATATAATAAAGGAAATTATGTTTTACACCAAAGGAATGTTTATCAGCAATGTTTGAGGCAATGTTTGAGGCAATGTTTATCAGCAGGGCTGAGAATAAAGAAGATTCATAGAGTTTTACAGTTTAGTCAAGGTCATTGGTTAAAAAAAAAAAAAAAAAAACACCTTTAGAGGCCATTTTTCCCCGCAAAGCGGGGGTTGGCCTTTTTCGGGAACCGTGGTTGTTGTTGTTTTTCGGTCCCCTTTTTGAAGCAATGTTTTACGGCCGGATGCCCTTCCTGACGCCAACCCTTTTTGCCGCCTTTAACGACAAACAGGGAATTACCAGTGAACTGGTACTCAATTATCCGACCTCGGAAGGATGACAGGCTGAGTCAACCCCCTAGCCGCTAGCCCAACACCAGGGTCTGAAGGAGTATATTGATTTTAACACACAAAAGAGAACTGAAGCAAAAACTGATTTTGAGAAAGACTTTTATAAATTGATGAATAATGCTGTATTTGGAAAGACGATGGAAAATCTTAGAAATAGACAAAACATAAGACTTGCTACATCTTGGGAACAGGCATGAAAATTAATTAATAGACCCAGTTTTCAAAGAGCAGAGGTGTTTTCAGAGAACTTTTGTGCTATCCATTTGGTTAAAGAAAGTATTGAAATGAATAACCCTATTTATATTGAAACATCAATTCTTGACTTGTCAAAGCCATTAATGTATGATTACTTTTACAATAACTTAAGGAAGAAATATCAAAATGATGTTAATCTACTTTATATGGATACAGATAGTTTTATTTTGAAAATGTATGCAGAAGATGTTTATTCAGATATGATTGATGATATTGATATATACGATGCAAGTAATTACAAGCCGGGTGATAAGTTGTTTTCTTCAAAGAATAAAAAGGTTATTGGAAAGTTTAAGGGTGAATTGGGGGGTAAGGTAATGAGTGAATTTGTGGGAATACGAGCAAAGGCTTATGCTTATAAACAGATTGATAATAATAATGAAAAGAGTGATAAAAAGTTGAAAGGAATAAAGAAAAATGTTATTAAAGAAACAATAAACTTTGAAAATTATTATAATTGCTAAACTTTAAAGAAAGAAGAGTATAGAAAAATAAATACGATAAGAAGTTATAAGCATCAATTACATTCAGAAGAGGTGAATAAGAAAGCTCTTGGGGCTTTTGATGATAATAGGTTTATTTTAGGAAATGGAATTGATAGTGTCCCTTATAGATTTGTGTTAAGATAATAGGTGATAAGATAAATATCTAATTTTCAATTATTTATTTCGGAGGTGGCTGTTTAATTCTCCAACCCTCCTTTTTTTATATCACTTATATATTTATAAATAAAAACTAAACTAATAAATAAAATGAGTTATTGTCTCAAGTGTAAAAAGAAAACTGAATCTAAAAATATCTCGCATGTTAAAAATAGAAATAATCGAGCTTATGAAAAAGGGGTATGTTTAGTATGTGGCTCTAAAAAATGCCAATTCATTTCTAAGAATAAAAGTGGGGGAGATATGCAAAAGTTTTTGTCAGGGAATAAATTTACACAACTGGACTTCCAGGGGAATTACACCTTCCTGGATATTCTTTCTGTGGCCCAGGGACAAACTTGGATAAAAGATTAGATGAGGCTGACAATCCTAAACCTTGGTCTCAACCTCTAAATAAGGTTGATGAAGTGTGTATGAAACGTGATATTGCTTATGGGAAGAGCAATACGTTGACTGAAAAACATAAAGCCGACAGAGAAATGTTGTATAATTTGTCTTTGATACAAAATCCAACGTTGAGAGAGAAAGTTGATAGGTTTATAGTGAAAAACTTGATAAGTGCTAAATTGAAGCTTAAAAAAACTATTAAGCTCAAATGATGTCATCAATACTGAGGAGCTTTTGGCTGATGAAGTGCATAAACCTATAATCACAAAGTTTAAAAGAAGGAAGGTTTATTCCAAAGGTGTTGATTACATCTGGTCTACTGATTTAATTGAACTAAATAATGATAATGGATACAAGTATGCTTTAACCGTTATTAATTTGAGGAGCAGAATTACATGGGTTGTTCCTTTGAAAAACAAAAGGGGTAATACTCTTATGTTAGCTTTCAGTGGAATATTTAGTAAAAGCAAAAGAAAACCAAAGAAGTTATGGACTGATGAGGGAACAGAATTTTATAACAAAATATTTATGAAATTTCTTTAAAATAATGGTATTACATTATACAGCACTTTTAATGAAGGAAAAGCAGTTGTTAATGAGCGTTTTAATCGCACTTTGAAAGAGAGATTATATAAAAAATGAACACAAGTCGGTTCTCAACAATGGGTAGCTTTAATTCAGGGTATTGTAGATAATTACAATAATACAGTTCATTCATCAACAAAATCAAACCTATCAGAAACATTTACAAAATTTGAATATGAAAAGCAGATTAATTTGAGAAGCAAGTTCAAAGTTGGTGATATTGTAAGAATATACAGATGGAAAAGTCATTTTGAGAAAGGTTATACAAAGAGATGAACTAATCAACTTTTTTAAATCGTTGATGTAATGGATACAGTTCCTTGGACTTATAAATTATATGATATGAATGGGGAAGAAATCTTGGGTTCATTTTATTCACAGGAATTACAAAAGACACAAATAAGCAGATAATGCTCTTGAAAGCAATGGGTTGGCGCTTAACAATCCTCTACTATACACTGCGGGAATTTATAATGAGAAATAACGCGCGTGGATTTATTATATATATTTTTTTACATATAAAGTATAAATTATTAATAAATGAATATACAGCCATTTCTTCTAGAATGCAGTTTTAAAACAAATGATCAATGGAAGAATACATTTTTCCAAGATTTGGCATTTGGGAAACGGGGGTTAATATTTAATCGTAGAGAAAAAGAAATTATATTAACACCAAACGGGGAATTCTTCATTCCTAAAAAATTTTCAATGGAAGATAAATTGTCATTTGAAAAGTTATTCTGGGGTGAAACTAAATATTTTCAACTAGAACAGAAAATTAAAGCCTATAAGAAAAATATTACCGGAAAAGATAAAATTAAAAGGTTTTTTTTGTATTCGTAGTTTGAATATTCAAACTAACAAAAATTTAGAAGTAATATATAATACATTACTCATTAAATTTCTCCTTAACATCGATATCCTGTCAATAGCTGAAATAGGTCTAACTAATTTTCAGATACCAATGGTTAAAAAATATTTAGATCTATAAGTATCTACACACACGCGGTGCGAGCGAGGAGAACCTGGGAAAATTGAAAAAATAAACAATAATTATTTAAATACAAACATAAAAAAAAAAAATGTGGATTGATATTGTTGCGGATATGGCATTTGGCCTCCATATCCGCTTGTAAATATTCCCCTATTTCCCCAATACTCCCCAACTATCCCCAATCCCCCATTCCCTAGTCCCATTGCCTGTAAATAACACTCTGTAGAACCGACCTTCCCCTTTTTCCCCCATTAAATGTCGTGCCCAGGTCCACCGCATCTCACGTAGACAACTTTCGGACATCTTGCTAGTTATTCTTAGTCTATGTCAGTTAAGGACTCGTTTCCATTAATTCTGACTCTTCGTTGCACCAGAATGTGATTGTATGGCACCAGTAGTGAGTTTAGGACCTCCCCTTACCTCCTCCCATCTTCCCCATGAAACAACAACAACAACAACTACAACAACAATTACAACAACAACTACAACAACAGAGGGGGGCGGCGCGGCGCGGGGAGTGTGCGTCCTCACTCCGGCTCGGTTAGCCGCCATTACCCATGTGCGCCGACGGGGTTACCACGAAGGGGCTGCCTGTCGGCCCCTCGTCAAGGGCGGAGCCGGTAACCCCCGCACCCAATGAGAAGCAACGGGCCGATTCCATCTGGGGCGGAGCTAACGAGCCGAGGGCGTGTCACTCCCCGCCGGATATACGCAGCGACTTACCGGACGTGACGTCAGATGCGCCCCCAGCTTGGAGAAAGAACGTCACCTTCCAGCGATGAGAGAGACCTCCCGCATCTCTGGACCAGACCGGGTCGATTCTGCCCTGAGCCAAGAGTGCACCTTGAGCCATCGACTACCCGCCTTCCTTGCCATCAATCCCCGTGTGAGTCAGTTTTGTCCTGTTTATCTGTCGTCTGTCGGGGCTACTATAAGACCGTAATTAAGTGCCTACCTTTCTATGCTGTCCCTCTTGTCGTTGTAATCTGACCTTCCACCCTAATATAACCTCCTCCGGAGGTCTTGAGAACTGAACCCTTGGTGTCGTGTCATTTTAATCCAGCCGTTGTGTCTTTTCCATCATTGATTTAGCATAGCGCGACTTAGTCAACGTTCGAGCATAATCGGGTAAACTGTGCAGACGCGGTCATACCAAACCGCTCGGTAAACTAACATCCACAACCGCGTCTGTAACAATTGGTGTCAGGAGTGTCGGATTCGGACCTGGGACTAAATTTATTAGGCCCAAATTTTGGAACACCAATTGTACCACTAGGGTAACAATTGGTGTTGGGGAGGTAGAATTCGATCCGGAGCGCCTTTCCCGCGCTCGAAATTATAACGGCGAAATTTGATTTTGTTTTACGAAAATAAAAACCCGAATTTTGAAAGTCGCGCTATGGCGGATCAAGACAGCTGGGTTCCGGTAGAGGAGAGTGAGGCAGGGTCGGTCCAGGACCAAATTGAGGGACACGAGGAGAGCGAAGCAGTGAGGGTAGCAGACGCACAAAATAGCGTCGTTGTGCCCGACGTTGCGGGTGCGCAAAATGGCGCCTCGCTGGTCACCGCGCCCGCGACCGTGGCAGCGCCCCTGGTGGATTCGAACCTTTTTATGTTGCAAATGAGGGCCCTTATGGAACGAATGGGAGACCAAATGGTGGGAATGAGGGCTGATAGTGAGCGGTTGGGAAACCAAATGGGGGTAATGGGGAACCGGATGGATGCTCAGAGTGAACAAATGAGGGCTGATAGTGAGCGATTAGAGGGCCAAATGGGAGTAATGAGGGACGAAGCGAGGGGTACCGGTGAGGGGTTAGACAACGGGATAAAAGAGGTGAAAAATGGGTTAATGGGGGTAGAAAATAGAATGGCTGCCCAGGAGAATCAGATAGAGGGAGTGAAAAATGGGTTAGAGGGGTTAGAAAACAGGATGGAAGGCAAATTGAGGGACATGAGGGACCAAGCGGAAAGGGAAGTTAACCAAATGGGGCAGCAGATAGAGGGGGTCAGAATGGGGGTAGAAACCAAACTGGATGCTCACAGGGAGGAAATGGAGCAGATGAGGGTGGCATCTGGGCAGGAGATGCAAGTGATGGGAGAGGAGATCAGAAGAGGAGTGAGTGAGGAGGTCGGAGGAGTGCGCGAGGAGGTGAGGCACTGTAAGGAGCACATGGAGAAGGAGGTGAGAAAGGGGACTGTAAAGTTACAAGGGGGCATAGAGGACCTGACGCAGGAGGTGGAACAGCTGACGGAGGGACAAAAAGGACTAACGGAGCAGGTTCAAAGGAACACTGCGGTATTAGGAGGTTTAAAAGCGACACAAAACGACATAAAAAACGACTTAATAGCGACAAAGAGGGAATGTCAGATGGTACGTGAGGGACTGACAGCGAGGTTGGACGAGGTGGTAGAGGTAATGGAGACGAAGGACCGGCAGGTGAGGACGCACCTGGAAACGGTCAAGGTAGCCTTAGAGGACGAGCTTGAGGAGACGTACCGGGGAATAAAAGAGGTGAAGCAGAAATTAGAAGAAGTGGAAGAAGGGGTGAGCGAAATTAAGAAGCGACGGAGAGAGGATAAGAAAGAGATAAAGGAGGAGGTAAAAGAATTGGTCCAAAGTCTGTGTTCGGATCGTGATGATGTGCTCATTAACCGGATGAGGGATTCGCAGGTGATGGAGGAGAAGCGAAGAGGAAGAGGACCCGGTGTAAGTGGTGACCAATATGGTCGTGCGTATGATGCGCCAGGTGATTTAAGAAGCTTGGGGGTCGAGATGGACCCGGGTGTTCGTGAGAGGCCGTTGGTGAAGTGTGCGACAGGTCTGGTGTGCGAAAAAGGAGGTGTGCAAGAAAGTCCGACTCTGGGGTGTGTGAGGAAAAAGTGCGTGCCAAGGAGTGAGGGTGCTGGCGAGAGTGAGTCGGTCGTAGCGCGTGTGCGAGGGGGCACATGGAAGCGCGGTGTGGTAAGTGTTACAGAGGGTGTGATGGGAGAGTGTGCGCGAGAAAGGTGTGTGACGGACAGGTGCATGGGGAAAGAGTGCGCTGTCAAGAGTAAGGGTGAGTGCGCTGTCAAGAATGGAGGTGAGAGTAGTGAGAGTGACAAGGAGAGTGAGTTGGTTGTGACAGGTGAGCGAGGATGTACACCTGGGATGGAAGGATGCACACCTGGAATGGTAGAGCGTGAGTGGGAATGCACGCTGGAGTTGGTGGTGAGGCACGTGGTTGGGTGTGCGAATGAGAGCACACCTGTGATTGTCACAGAGGAGGTGACAGAGGAGGGGGCGCGAAGAGGTGTGTTGGTGAGGTGTGCTACCAACGAATGTGTGCCAAAGTGTTCGGTGGTCAGGTGTGTGACCAAGGCTGTGAGTGGAATGAGGGTACCTGGGTGTGTAAGGAAAGGTACGAGGAGCATGGGAACGGCTGGATGTGTGAGCAAGGAACGGGCTGCGGGGTGTAAGCGTCCAGGTGAAGCATCGATGGTAACCGGTTTAGAGGTTAGAGCGACTTTTAGCCGAATCGGGCCCTCGGTGCGTGCTGGGCCTCGCTTTGAACGGCCGCGTCCGTGCTCCACTAGGCGGAGCGGGCAGCCCGATAGAAAGGGTCGTCGTGGCGACCACTTTTTGTTGAGGCAGTCCGGCAGGTCGAGATCGGGACATTGGATGGCTCCACGCCGAGATGGTGCGTGGGATCTCGGCCCGGGTAAGCCCCCGTCCCTGCACCGAGTGCCGGACGTATCCAGCCGCTGGCACCAAACAACCCGCAGTCATGGCTTGGCTTTACGAAGCCGGGCTTTGGACAGGAATTGGCGCACCGAGAGGCATTAGTGAGTAGACTGGGTGATGAGGTTAGTGTTTTGGACCCAAAATTAGAAAAAAAAACGAAATTTGATGATTGGAAAAGGATTGGGCGTAATGATTGGCAGATGATGAGCAGTGATTGGCAAAATTTTTGATTTGTTGAAATTTGATGTGCAAAATTGGTAGTGAGCGATGGGCCCGGTGGGTAAGGGTGGCATCCGTGCCACCCTTCCCATAGTGGGGCAAAGGAGCAATAGTTTATGGGGTGTATGGCAGTGAAAACTAGCCCGGGTGGGTTAGGTTATATTGTAGGGATCTAGCGAAGATGACATTAGGTGACGTTAAGTTTAGTTAGTGACTGATACCTGTAGTGGGGACGCAGGTAGATTAGTATGGATGATAATGACGAGGGAGCGCAATAGTTTAAAGGGACGACTGGGAAGCGCAAGTTTCAGAAGGGAGTAGTTAGCTGAGATGATGCCGTGTGTGTGAGAATTGAACAGGTGTGATTGCACAGGTGTGCAACTGGACAGGTGTGTGGAGCAGTGTGTGAGTAGTGAGTGTGTGGATCAGCGCGAATGCGCTTGGGGAGAGAAGGGTGCAGGTGGCACCAGGTGTGAGAGCACAGGTGTGCAAGTGCAGGTGTGTGGAATACATGGAGCAGAGAATGAGTGGTGTGGAGAGAGTTGGAGTAAGTGGTACGGAGTGGTGTGCATGGTGCGAAGGTGTGAATGGGGGAAGAGTGGACCCCCATCACGGATACCCGGGGCGGGTAGTGTAAGTGTTAGGTAGAGGGTACAGGTAAATTGTGGTTGGATATTGGCATCTGTGGTGCGGGTGACAGAATGGTATTGTGGATGGGTGCATTAGTGTTGTGGAAATGGCTGGGCGTGTAGCCTGTTAGTGTGTGTAGTTGGTTGGGCACTCCACCACTGTGAGGATGTCGGCCAGGTGAGGCCGCAGGTGGGCTCTGGGAGCCGGTAGAGTTGTGGATGGGGCCCGAGGATCCGGAGGACGGACCCGGGTAGCCCAGTGCCAGAGAGGGCACCGAGTGGGGAGAGCGCCAGAGGGCCTTCCCCAGGTAGTTAGGTTAGGGTAAGGAGCAGGTAAGCTCGGAGGCAACTGCAGTGGTGGAGGTGTGCAGGTGGGTAGACCCGCTGGGAGAGGTACATGCCACAGCCCAGAAATTGTGCGAGGGCACCGGGAGATGAATCGGGGGAGTGAGACCCCAAATTGAAAAGCACCACAGTTTGGTCAATGGGCATTGGTTTTTAGAACCCATAGTGTAAGAGGGCCAATGGCTTGGCAGGGAAAGACCCCGGGTAATGTAAAGTTGTTAAAGTCATTTAGGAAATAGTTAGGATTGATGAACCTGTCGCACCATACGCAGCCACTTACCTGTGGTGATGATGATGACTCCACACCTGTGTTTTCTTTGTTTTGTGTTGCAGGAAGTAAGGATTGCTGTTGGATTTGTGAGACGCATCACGACGTGGATGAGACATTGGGGTGATTCCATCTCTCCCTCCCTAGGAGGGACTGATGATGAATTGGTAATGGCAAATTTTGATGTTCAGTTGGAGATGGCAAATTTTGATGAGAGTTGAAAATGGCAAATTTGATTGGTTAGGAGGGAGAGAAGACGAATTTGGTTTATGGGAGGAACGGGGAAGACAGTAGGGACGTTTGTTGATTTGTAAAGTATATGTTTATGGGTAGTGTTGTGTTTTGTGGATACAGTAAGGGGTAAGGGAGGGGCCATGTAGGTTACCTGGTGGGGGGGGGGGGGGCGTACGGTAGGAACGTACCTGTCTCACCTGGTTCCCATGTGCCCCCAGTGTGCATCATCTTATATTGCATGCACTTTTGCGCCCTTACCACCTTACTCACTTGTCTGCTTCTTTTGTCTCCCACCTCCGAGGATCTGGTTTTGGGGCAGAGAGAGAGGAGAGAGAGGTGCTGGCTACGCAGTTGTGGGCCTGCACTTTCGCTGCTTGCTGCCTGGATCGATACACCATATGGACCGCAATTTTGGTGGCCACCCACAATGGACCGCAGTTCTTTTGCGGCCAAGCACCACCCGTGGATGGACCTATGGGTCAACGTGGCACCTATGCCATACAGGTGAACCACTTATAGTTGGCCCCCTGACGGCCACAATAAAGACATGGACACGGTTGGCGCCTTTCTTTATTTTTCAAAGAAGTACGAAGGCCAAGTGCACCACACAAAGGCAAGACCAGCGGCAGAACATCGGCCGGCTGCGACACCACACCATGATCATTAAACATTTTATTGGTGCACCGGATGGTGCTGACTGTGTGATGGGGTGGTGCTTTTGGTGCTTGGATGGGGTGCTCTGCACATTATTAAAGGCCGTAAGGCCACAGAGCACTCGTGGGTTGGTGTATCGATGCTGGCATGCGTGCTCTCTCTATGCATAACATCTGCATGTGTTCCTCCAAAAACAGGTCCTGGATCGTAGTGTAAATATCAGCGTAGTCTTGTAAATAATGCTCCCTACCGGCTGTATGTTTAGTTTGAGGATTCTTTCCGCGATTCGGTTATCCTGTGGGTGTGTTTCTGTGAGGAGAAGGGTGCAACGTCGCAGGGGGACATATTTACTCGTTTGTGAATATCTGTAAAACTGTCGCACTCAGGGTAGAGTTAATAGTAGAGGGAACTACATCTGAGTGCCACACTAAAATAGGTAAAAATTTATCGGGTCGGGACGCCCCGAGGGTAGAGAAGGGTGCAATGTTGCGGATATGGCATTTGGCCTCCATATCCGCTTGTAAATATTCCCCTATTTCCCCAATACTCCCCAACTATCCCCAATCCCCCATTCCCTAGTCCTATTGCCTGTAAATAACACTCTGTAGAACCGACCTTCCCCTTTTTCCCCCATTAAATGTCGTGCCCAGGTCCACCGCATCTCACGTAGACAACTTTCGGACATCTTGCTAGTTATTCTTAGTCTATGTCAGTTAAGGACTCGTTTCCATTAATTCTGACTCTTCGTTGCACCAGAATGTGATTGTATGGCACCAGTAGTGAGTTTAGGACCTCCCCTTACCTCCTCCCATCTTCCCCATGAAACAACAACAACACAACTACAACAACAACTACAACAACAACTACAACAACAGAGGGGGGCGGCGCGGCGCGGGGAGTGTGCGTCCTCACTCCGGCTCGGTTAGCCGCCATTACCCATGTGCGCCGACGGGGTTACCATGAAGGGGCTGCCTGTCGGCCCCTCGTCAAGGGCGGAGCCGGTAACCCCCGCACCCAATGAGAAGCAACGGGCCGATTCCATCTGGGGCGGAGCTAACGAGCCGAGGGCGTGTCACTCCCCGCCGGATATACGCAGCGACTTACCGGACGTGACATCAGATGCGCCCCCAGCTTGGAGAAAGAACGTCGCCTTCCAGCGCTGAGAGAGACCTCCCGCATCTCTGGACCGGACCGGGTCGATTCTGCCCTGAGCCAAGAGTGCACCTTGAGCCATCGACTACCCGCCTTCCTTGCCATCAATCCCCCTGTGAGTCAGTTTTGTCCTGTTTATCTGTCGTCTGTCGGGGCTACTATAAGACCGTAATTAAGTGCCTACCTTTCTATGCTGTCCCTCTTGTCGTTGTAATCTGACCTTCCGCCCTAATATAACCTCCTCCGGAGGTCTTGAGAACTGAACCCTTGGTGTCGTGTCATTTTAATCCAGCCGTTGTGTCTTTTCCATCATTGATTTAGCATCGCGCGACTTAGTCAACGTTCGAGCATAATCGGGTAACTTGTGCGGACACGGCGGCCATTCCGCTCGGCCCACCATAACATCAAAGTCGTGTCTGTAACAATATTATTAGCATCAATAATAAAATTATTAAAAACTTTAAAACGGAATATGATACGTTCAATACTAAATTAGAAACTATTAAAAATTTAACTATTAAATATAATAAAACTAATTAAAATATTCAGCAAAATATTCACCAGGCTAAACTATTATTCTACAATATAAAATGTGAAAAATTGTTGTATATTATAGATACCGCATTTCTTATTCAAGAATATAAGAAAATTTTACATCAACCTGTATCATTATCAGAAAATAATAATCCTATTCTGGAAAAAAAGAAAATGATAATAAATAATTTTTTACTCATCAGTAAAGAAATTATACGTGTAAAATCATGGAATATTTATATTCTGTATGAAAATAACGATGTACAATCTAATATTATTTGTACAAATTGTAACAATACGAATATAAATAATTTTGAAATAAATCATACAAATATTAAAATATGTTTAACATGTAATACTCAACAAATGAGTATAGATACAAGTATGACTTATAAAGATTATACTAGAGTAAACATAACAGGAAAGTTTATTTATAATCGAGTTTCTCATTTTCAAGACTGTATAGCCCAACATCAAGGAAAACAATATTGTAAAACACCCGATAAGGTTTATCAGGCATTAAATGAAAAATATAATGCATATACACTTTTAATAAATAACGAAGAAGATACTATAAAATATGCAAAGATTACCAAAACTCACATCATAATGTTTTTAAAATAATTAAAATACACAAAATATTATGATAGTGTTAATTTAATATATATAACGTTAACGAAAAAAATTAGATATTATTTCTCATTTAGAGTATGATTTGGTTAAAGATTTTAAACAATTATTAAAATTATACGATGAAAAACATGGTAAAAACTAGAGGGTATTCATAGAATACTTACCCTGCGCAGTCAACTTGGTGTGAGCCAACTTTTCTATTTTTTTACTTTTCGTTTTTTTGATCCAATATGGCTGCCAGATAAAGGTGGGCGCGATTCGGAAAATTTTAAGTCCGCTTACCGCTTATCCGCTCCGCCAGCCCGTGTAGTCCGATTCGCTTATCCGCTTCAGCGGCCGAAAATCTTAGTCCGCTTACCGCTTATCCGCTTCGATTCGATTTTTTAAAAGCGCTTCGACGTTTTTAAAGCGATTTTTGACGTTTCTAAAGGGAATTTAATGCTTTTTAAGCCTAAATAGCCATTTCTAACTACTACAAAGACAAACAAAGCTTTTAAGATCAAAAATATACATTTTTATTTAAATAAAATTTATTCAAAATTTATTGAAATAAAGTTTTCCACTCGACTCTACTCTACTCTACAGTTAATTTAAATATAATTTTAATATATGCAAGTTACATTAAAGAAAAATCAATTTGCCCATCCTTTCTTTGACAAGAGAGTCTACTAGTCAACAGACTAGCAGTCTGTTGACTAGTCCTCGTCTTCCTCCTCCACCTCATGGGCCTTCTTGAGGATTTGGAGGTTGCCCTTCATGAAGACGAGGGCCTCGAAGTTCGGTGCAGCCAGGGCCGACCTCTTAGGCCTGAGGATGTCCGACCCGTAGCTGAACACGCGCTCGACCGAGGCAGAGCTCGGGAGCGGCGTGTTATGCCTGAGAAATAGAGTTACCCAAGCATCACGGAACTCGAGCGGGAAGAGATTGGGCGAGAGCCCCGGGTTCCCCCTCAGCGGCTTCCTCGACCAGTTGTTGACCTCTTCCCTGATCTTCTCCTCGAGGTTCTCCTCCTGCTGCCCCTCCTCCATGGCGAACAGGTAGTCCATACTGCTCGAGCCGGGCTGGGGTCCCTGCTGGGGGGCAGGGTCCAGGTGCTCGTCAGGCAGGACGAGGGCGAGCAGGTCCCTGATGAGCTTGTCCCTCACCAGGTCGCAGATGGCGTCGTTGTTCTGCCTCCTGCAGATGGCCCTGACCGTGGCGAGCTTGTGCTGGGGGTGCAGCGCCGTGGCCATCAAAAGGTCCATGTCCACAAAGAGGTGGCTGAACCTGAAGTAAAAGAAAAGTTATAAAACAAATGTCAAATAATTTCAGATTTGTAAATTGAAAAATTAAATGTCATTCAACTGATTTTAATTCATTTCAAATGAATCATTAGACCGGCAAGGATTTTTTAATCATTTAATAATAATATAATATAAGAAGAAAGAAGCACTTATTAGCTGAGGGGTCAGGGCGCAGATCTCCTGACTGTCCTCCACGTCCCCCATCATGTTGACCGCCGGGTTGTGGATGTCGCTGTGCTGGGACTGCTGGTTTGCGTCGCTCGTGTGCCTGTCCCTGGCACTGCTGCTGGGCTGGAGGGTCAGAAATCTCTCCATCTTGACGTTATTGCCGCTCTAGCGTCCAATAAAATATTCCGTTTTCACTTATTATTCACTTAAATAAATATTCACAATTCTAGAGTAACGGCTCAGGCTAACAGCTGATTTGGCGAATCGCGATGCGCTTTAATTTTTCGGTAGTCCGCTTACGCTTATCCGCTTCGGTTTCCGGGGGTTGTTCCGATTCGCTTATCCGCTTCGAAAACGTTAGTCCGCTGCAGCGGATAAGCGGATAAGCGGACTTTCGAAGCGGACCGCCCACCTTTGCTGCCAGACCACGTGAGCGATGACATCATAAATTTATATTCTCGAAAATAATTGTTGCATAGATCATGCTCAATTAAATTTCAAACTGACCAGACTAAGCGTTGTCCCTGTCGAATTATGACGTCATAATTATGGCACCAATGACGTCATCGTTAACAACAACTATTCCCCATATGGGGTTCTTTACAATGAACCACGTTTCAATTTTTTAAATGCTGACACGGCACACACTTTACTTTACTGAAATGCAGACACAAATGTTATATTTTTGTCAAAAATCGTCGGAATTTCGCCAAATCTGTTTTGGTCGTGTGTTAATATAACTCAGCGATTGAGAAATCCGAAATCAGAATTTTATTTGAGGTCAAAATGACCCCGTGAGGTCGCTCTGTACTTTGCCTGCTCGTCATGTGCAGTGTGATAATTAATTCCATGCCCACTCTAAAAGACTCTTCTTCTTCACACAATTACAACTTCTAGCTTCCAGACCGTACATCCAATCATCTTGAAATTTTGCACACGTGTTACACTGCATGACCTCTACTACAATGTAAAGTTTCACGTTGATCAATGAAGCGGTTCAAGAGTTATAATGTTTTTAACTATTTTCGTTAAATTATTTATATCTGCCAAACCACGTCACCTATCGCAAATTCCAAAAGGTCATTTTAGCAGACTGATACGCTGAACACATCTGCGAGGTTTCCCATCAATAGGATCAAAAATGAGGGAGGAGCTAGGTTTTAAAAGTTTATGCTGAAAAACATCATAATTCCGAAACCATCTGACGCATGACATCATGCTCCGTGACTTTTTTGTTTGTCATGGGTATGCGATTCTGTCTGCAAAATTTGTCCTCAATCTGTTCTGTCGTTTTGGAGAAAATTTGATTTTAGTGGTTTTTCAGGCTTTCCACTCAAAACAATATGGTGTCCGAACCACGTGACCTACGACATCATTATAATTTTACTTCTGCATCAATTTATACCGAGAAGATGCTGAAGAAATTTCATCCTGATCGGATAAAGTTTTTTACTTGTCGAATTATGATGTCAAAACGGCGGCACCTATGACATCATCATTCACATGTTATTCCGCATGGAGAGTGCTTTGCAATGAGACCTGTCCCAATTATTTCTGTGCAGCGTTTTTTGAGATATAGAGGTGCAAACGTTTTTGGTTTTTCCAAGATGATGTTTCACATGACCTGTGACGTCAGAATATTCACTAAAATATTCTGCAGGAGGAGGTCCTCCTATGGTGAAAATTTCATGTCAATCGGACCAACGGTTGCCGAGGAAATGAATTTTTAAAATGCAGATACGCACGTACGTACGTACCCGAATGCTGAATCCTGCCTTTCGTTTCGCGAGTGCAGGGTAACAAAGTTGAAGAATTAGATTGGAAAAATTTTATGAATATACAATCTTTATTATTTCAGTTATTACGTAAGCAGATTCATAAATGTAATATTGAAGATTTTATGATTCTTTAGACGGCCGAAAGAAAACAATTTCACGATAAAATATGTAAGGGTTTATTTAATATATTGGGTTGGTAATTTACACCTACATTTTATGAAGGTGAAGGAGAAATGGGAGAAAAGTAGTAATTTTCCAAATAAGTTAATTAAACGGATAACACATCACTGAGAGGAAGAATATTTTTTTTTTTTCAGCAAAAAACAATTTGGCAATAACAGAAAATAAAAATTAGCTAAATTATACAATTGAAAATTATATAATAAAAAAAATTGAAAAATGAACCATGTTGAACCATAGTGGATAAATTTTATCGTTTGAAAAGCAATATTTTATTTGATTGTATATTAAACATATTTTATATTTATTTTATATTATTTCATCTATATTATTAATCTATAGGTGGCGTAATATAAATTTTTACAATACCCATATTACTATTACAATATAATAATAACGGTTTCGGTTGATTATTTTCATATAATTCAGTATATATAGCGATCGGCTTATTAGATATCGAGCCAATTTTTCCGATACGAGTAAATTGTTCAGATTTGAAATGATGATGATAAGTTAATCTGGCGTGATCCATAGGTGGATCACACATTTTATCACATGTTTCATCACTGTTTCATCACACTTTGTTTTATCACTCGTTTCATTATCGGTTACTAAATCATCATCGTTAGTCTTGAAAGAAACAACTTTCTTTGAGATATGTACTATTTCGAATATAAAAGAAAGAATATTTCTAGTGCATTTTATTTCAATAATAGGGGCATTAAACGAGCGACAAAGCATATTAAATTTTATCATTGAAATAAGAACTGGATTAGATGTATAATCCTGAATAGGGGTCGGTATTGTATTTCGAATAGATTCGGAGTTAATTTTTAACCATGTATTAGAATTATCCACCAATGAAGTTATATCTATAATGAATTCAAAATGGCTTTCCATTTTAAAAACAATTTCGGTCTTGTTCTTTATGAATTTGAAAAATGATTAATATGCGAGCCCAATCCGATATGAAGTGCTTCTGAATGATTATACTTGTACGTTTCGAAAAATCTAGCATCTAATTCAATTTTAATTAACGTATTTTGTGTAGTATATTTTTCAAGATATAAACCTTTATTTATTAATGGTAAAACAAACTGTAGTCATATTATGATATATTACTTAAAATAGAGCTTTAAATTTATTTGAATGTTTTGATCACGCATAAAAAAGCATTATTTTGATATTATGAAATTTTCTTTAGATTATAAATTTAAAGAAATTTATATTTAAAATTTATTAGACAATTTGGTGAAATATATATTATTGATTATTGATTAAATTAAATACTATTTAAAAGAAAATTATATAATTGGGAAAATTAAAAAATTGGAAATTAAACAAAAACAATTTTGAAATTAAATTTAAAAAATGAAAATATAAAATTGATTTTACGATTAATAATTCTTTTGTTATGTGAATAGAAATGAATACAACATATTGCGATGTTTGTAAACGTGAATATAAATATTACAATAACACCTCCAAACCGACAAACACACATTCAAGCTTGTTCAGCTGATATCCCCAGTGAAGAAAAAATAAAAAAATATAAAAAGTCTAATGCAAGCATTAGCTTCAAAAACAACGACAGTACTGCCCGATTTCGAGGAGGAGGAGAGGAGATTTCATTGACTGTAGTTAGTTTTATTTGTTAATAAATGGAGGAGAGAGTGAAGGCATTCCTAAGGATGTATATGTTTGAACCAACATTAATTTAAAAAATGTATGAATCAAAAAATATATATACACATATCACTTCATATTAACTCAACAGCGACATCTGGAGTCTAGATGTCAAATAGGGCTTATTAAATAAAAAATTGGAAATAAAATTAAAAAAACTGGGGAAATTATATAATTGAAAAAATTGAAAATTGGAAATTAAATAAAACATTTTTGGAAAATTGAAAAAATTAAAAATTGAAAATTAAATAAATTTTTTTGGAATATTGGGAAAAAAAATTTTGAAAATTAAATAAAAAAATTGAAAATTAAATAAGAATTTTTTGGAAAATTGAAAAAATTGGGAAAATTTAAAAATGAACTATGTTGAACCATAGTGAACCATATTGAACCATGTTGAACCATATTGAACCATGTTGAACCATAGTCAGGGGCACAGTGAGCCAGAACCCCCCAAAACATACTCACCTCATCCATGCTCTCTTCGCTGCTGATGATCCCCTCTCCCCCAACTCCTTTCTTTTCAGCTATTCATCCAAACAAGTGCAATGCCTTTATTTCCTTGTTGTCCTTGGATCCTCTATCTCTATGTGAACTTTCTGCCTTGCCATTTTGTTCCTCTATCAGGCGAATTTTCTGGATACAAAGATGGAATGCATAAAACAACTCTCCGGTCACCTTATCTGTAGACTATAAATCAACTACAACTGCAAGAGAGTTAATGGTTATTGTGCAATTCAATCCGCGATTTATTGATTTTATTGTCTTGTCATATCACATAATTTTGTTATTTGTGGGTCATGGAGAATCTTGCAAGCCGGTCTCATGCTGGGTAGAAGAAAACAATGTACGTCATCATGAAATACAAGGACATAGGTAGACAATGGACATAAAATACCTTTATTTGTCACATTCGAACCTGGAATCACAAGGTTGTTAGCGGTGTGTTCCTTCCACCACAACCAGACCAACCATGCTATGCAATACGCTACATAAAATATCATAATGCATAGTTACCTTTTCTCATACTAACAGTAGCTACTTTGATTGTTTTATTATTTAAAAAAAATTACTTTGCTCTAACATAAATTAGGTTCTCAAGAGGATCATTGTCATTTCTCGCTTACCTTGTAACATTGTTTTGTTCTGAAACGAAGGGCCTCTCATTGCCTTTTGGAAGATTCTTGGGGTGGAGACCTACAATAAACTTTTGTAAGCCTGGGATTTTTCCCTTTTGTTCGTCCAATCCAATTGCTCCATCATAAACGTGAGTATATCGAGCATTTTTCATAACAGGTGAAATGATCAGTCCTACCCATGTCTTTTCAGTGTCGTTGTTTGACAATAGCCAATCGCCAAGTTCAGCAAAGTCTTTTAAATGGATGAGAACAAAAACAATTTTTGCTTTTGACTCTTTTAATACTCCACCTGAATGCAACAAAAAAATATGTATGGGCTAAACCAATCCTGAATCACAATTCCAATGTCACTCAAATGAATGCATCTAATCAGTGAGAAGCAAAGCCTGGTGTTGGCTAACGGTAAGGTGGCTGGCTTAAGATCTTAATTGGGGTCTTGAGTTTGAGCCCCTGTCGTGATGTTGAAATAACTCCTTCCGAGGTCAGCACAATGAGTACCAGCTTACTGAAACAGGGGCACTGCATCATCGGCACAGCCGAGCTTCCAGAAAATGATGCAACCAGCAGCCACAGGCTGTATATGAACCAAGAACAAGCGAGGTGCAGGAACCAATCCATTCAGTTAATGCACACAAACGTTGTTCTCTGTTGCTTATTGTAGTGTAATTTGTGGTCTTAGTTTTTGCACATTTGCTGTACGGAGTTAAATGTCGCGAGTCGGCCATATTTGGTCGGATTGCAAAACAAACTTTTTGCATATGTATACTCTCATGTATAAACTTTGTGCCAAGTTTGAACAATACCGGTCCAGGCATGGCCGTGAAATGTTTGGGGGCACGTTTAAGTGACAAAACAAATTCTCAAAGACACAACATACGAGTATTTATGTAGGAAAATATGGCTGATATTGACCTTCCAACTGCTCCCCCACTGGTCCTGCACACTATGAGCACAGAGCATTAATACCAAAAAGCATCTGTTACAATATCTCACCAAGAAGTTTCATATCTTCTGGACGAATATTCTGCTTCCAGACTTCTTTAAACGCAATGCATAAAGATCCACTCTCTTCAGCCTCACTCACAAACTGCGCCATTCCACTCCTTCCAAACAGATCATCCAGTGCAAGCATACCAATGTATTTCCAACCAAACTGGATCACCAAACGAGCATTCGAAGAAATCCAATGAAGATCGCTTGTAATGGTTCGCATAAAGTATGGAAAATGTTTCTTATCACTGAAGACCTTGGCAGAAGCACCGTAAGTAATCTGGAATGGGAAAACAAAAACACAATACGTTCTTACATGGGGCATTACCAAAATGCCACAATTTCATAATTGCTGAATGTGTACGACAAAATATAATGAAACGTGTTAAAAAAAAAAAAAATATATATATATATATATATATACAGTGCATTCATAAAGTATCCAGACCCCTTCATTTTTCTCACATTTTGTTATGTTGCAGCCTTATGCTGAAATCGTATAACTTTTTCCCTCATCAATCTATACTCAATACCCCATAATGACAAAGAGAAAACAGGATTTTAGAAAGTTTTGCAAATTTATTAAAAAGAAAAAACTGAAATATCACATTGACATAAGTATTCATACCCTTTGCAATGACACTTGAAATTTAGCTCAGGTGCTTCTCATTTCTCTTGATCATCTTTGAGATGTTTCTACACCTTTATTGGAGTCCACCTGTGGTAAATTCAATTGATTGGACATGATTTGGAAAGGCACACACCTGTCTATATAAGGTCCACAGCTGACAATGCATATCAGAGCAAAAACCAAGCCATGAGTTCGAAGGAACTGCCTGCAGAGCTCAGGGACAGGATTGTGTCGAGGCACAGATCTGGGGAAGCCCACAAAAAAAATTCTGCTGCATTGAAGGTTCCCAAGAGCACAGTGGAGTCCATAATTCTTAAATGGAAGAAGTTTGGAACAACCACGACTCTTCCTAGAGCTGGCCGCCTGGCCAAACTGAGCAATCGGGGGAGAAGGGCCTTGGCAAGAGAGGTTACCAAGAACCCGATGGTCACTCTGGCTGAGCTCCAGAGATCCAAGTGTCAGAATATTGGGTCTCTGTCGAAGGTTATGGGTCTTGCAGCAGGACAATGATCCCAAACACACTTCAAAAAACACCCAGGAATGGTTCAAGACAAAACGCTGGACTCTTCTGAAGTGGCCAGCAATGAGTCCAGATCTAAATCCCATTGAACAACTGTGGGGAGATCTGAAAACAGCAGTTGGGTGAAGGCACCCTTAAAATCTGGGAGAACTGTAGCAGTTTGCACAAGAAGAGTGGGCCAAACTGCCAGTAGAGAGGTGAAGGAAGCTCATTCATGGCTGTAGGAAGCGCTTGACTGTAGTTATTTTGTCCAAAGAATGTACTACCAAATTTTAAGTCTGGGGTGTCAATAATTTTGTCAATGCCATTTCTTTTTATTTTCTGATTTAAGAGGATATATTAAGTTCTTAATCAAAACAAAGGTTCTGTAATATTAATAGTGAAATAAAGAATTGTGGAGACCAAATACTTTTGTCAATTCCAACTTATATTAAGAGAAAATTGTGAGTTATTTGTAAAAAGTGCAATGGTGCTAATATTTTTGGCCACGACTTTATATATATATATCACTCGATATCATATATCTATATATACCAACATCACTCGATATATATATATATATATATATATATATATATATATATATATATATATAGGTATCTGTAATATGGTTCTCCAACCTAATGAGCGGACAACATGACGTCATCGCCATGCACGTCCGCCTTGCCTGCAAAGCCACAGAGGAACCATCTAGCAGTGCGTCATTACGGATTATAAATACAGATACTGTCACAAGTGCATGCAAAACTCACAGTTACCGACCTGGTTTCGCCCTTGTTGGGGCTTCATCAGGGCAACGCAGTGAGGGCTTTCCATACACTTGTAACTCTGTGACGCTTTCGGTTTTTATATCAGTCACTATGCGACCTTCATATCATCAGTGGAGAACCGCCAGCAAGGTGTCCCATACAGCTGCTGCTGCACCTTGCTGCGAGCTATACGCACCGCCTGCCACGCGGTGACGTTATCTCTGGTATCCACTCATCATATGGAGTCGACCTGGTTGCGGTTGGGAGTTACTAATAATGGTATCTGTAATCTGGTTCTCCAACCTAATGAGCGGACAACATGACGTCATCGCCATGCACGTCCGCCTTGCCTGCAAAGTTCCAGAGGAACCATCTAGCAGTGCGTCATTACGGATTATAAATACAGATACGGGTATCGGGTATACGGGTATTATAAATACAGGTCGACTCCATATGATGAGTGGATACCAGAGATAACGTCACCGCGTGGCAGGCGGTGCCACCTGTGATATAATCCTGTTATTGACTTCTTGCTGCGACAGACAATCAGTGACATGGTTCTTTTAACAAATAAATCACTGAAGCGTAAAATAAACTCACCAGATTGATATACCGAGTTCAGAAAGTAAACCCAAGTCAAGAAAAAAAAATATTCCATATTAAATGCCAAGTCTGTATATATAAATTCACTTTTTATGAAAAAAGTTTCCCTATTGTATCTTATTCTTAGAGGGTTTTCGACACACCACACATGTTCATTTACATTATTAAAACGTTGCTACTGGAAAATGGTTAAAACATTAACATCCTTCATGGATAACTATTAACCAATGACATTTACCTGAGGAAGCTTAAACAACGTAAAAAATGGACTCATAAAAGAAAGGATTTCTGAAGAATATGGACCAATCACAACCCTGGGTTTGCACAAACCTGATGATTTGTAATCTAAAACATTGCTTTGTTGCAAAAAAGTCAGGCTGCGTTCTAAGGCAATTGGTATTTGTAAACAAGAGTCGTAAACATCATACACCAATGTCACGTTTGGCAGAAGTTTGTCGTTTTGGTTTATCTCTTTTATTGCAAATTCCATGACAGCGGCCCACTGTAAGGCTTGTGAATTTATCCTGTCAGGAAAATACACATGGTTTTAAATCAAGGCAAAACCATCGTGTTCACAATAACAATTTTAAAATATGCTGCTCTTTGATACCAATTGCATTTAATGGCAATATTATGAAAAATTCTTTTTTTCATCATCAAAATAACTGACTTACCCAGAACATGCTCGATCTGCAGGTGCTTCTTTAAATGACAAAGCATCGATAGGCATCGATCCTCGAATGGGGAATATTCCCACCATGAAAATTTTCCTTTTTATTGATAAATGTCTGCGTCCTTCATCCTCAGTGTCGTTATCGCCTAACGCTACAGTCGGCATATTAGCACATAAAAACAGAGAAAGTTTGATAACGAAAACAATCATCTTTTTCAAAATAATAATTAGATGAGCATTAGTTTTTATAGAAAATAAGTCTTCATTTTTCACTTTAAAATGATGTTCAGAAAACCATTAAATATTCGCAAAACTTGAAAGATAATGTCACCTTGTTTTTTAATTTCTTTTCTGAAAACAGAAATTGGTATCGATGTGCAGAAGCTCCACTCGTTGTGTTGGTTGATTCCTTCTCTTTATAAAATATCCCTAATTTTACACAACACTGCTCAGGATAATCACTATGTTTGAAAATAAAATATCAGTGAAATTAAGTGTATAAAATTTGCAGTGAGTCTCCAATGTATTAATTAAAATGTAATATAATAATTACAGTTATTAAAATACATTATAATAATTCATATTTTCATTGTAATTATTATATTTCTATAACAATTTATGAGGGTGCGAAATAATGCAAGCTATTTTATGGCATTATTCATCAAGTTATTCTGTTCTTTGTGTCCCGTTGCATGCTTTGCCCTCAATGACAGAATAAACAAATAATATACTCAAAGGCAAAAGTTATTGTGACACACAAACAACAAACAGAATCAGTGTTAAACTTTTGCTGCCGCGAATGAAATGTTATTACATGGAAAGACAAATGTTTCAAGGTATGGAAACGATCAACAGTCCATAAGAACAGTGCACCTGGCATATGCAAATGAGCCACAACACAAGAGGGGGTTCACAAGCAAGTTCACACAGTCAGTAGCGAGTGTGTCCACCTTGTGCATTGATGCAGGCCTGGCACCTTCGCCTCATTGAGGCCACTAAACGTCGATGAAAGTCCTTGGGAAGATCATTCCATATCCGAGGAAGGATTTGGTGGAGTTCCTGCAGCGTTTTTGGAGGATTCGGATGACGTCATAAACGTCGCTCCATTTCATCCCAGACGTGTTCAATGGGTGACAAATCAGGGGATCTTGCAGGCCAGGGTAACACATTAACATTGTTCTGATTAAGATACTGCTGTACAACTCGAGCAACGTGTGGTCTGGCATTATCGTGTTGAAACGTCACTCTAGGGCCGTTCTGTTGCAAAAACGGTAAAGCGGCCATTTGCAAAATCTCGTCTCGGTACCTCACAGCATTCAAGTTCCCCTCAATCAGAATCATTGGCGTTCTTGCTGCAGCTGTTATCCCACCCCAGATCATAACGCCCCCACCTCCAAAACGATCCCCTTCCAGAACACATGGCCTGATGTAACGTTCACCTGTGCACCTGTAGACACGTGTCCTACCGTCAGCTTGGTGAAGCTGTGCCAAATGGTGTTTCTATGGACGTTGAATCGACGAGCAACATCACGCTGCGAGGTACCAGACTGAAGCATACCTATAGCTCTCCATCTGTCATTTTCCCCGAGGTGTGGCATGTCGAACTTATTCCAAAACGATGAATAGAGGTGTTTTTCTGACTTCTGCACTTCTTAAGACTGCATTGAGTGGAAATGATAAGCGTCTGGTTGTCTGGCCTTTTAAAGTGAACATTGCTGGCCATTTTTCTCGAATATGTCATGCTTCTTGCAAATTTCATGCAATTCGAACAACAACTGCTTGGTTGCGTTTCTTCGACCATTTTAACACACTCTTTCTCTGGTTCAAATCCAAAAATTCATTCACAAGATTACCAATGAAAAAATTCCATGTCACAATAACTTTTGCCTCTGAGTATATATCTCCATGGGTCATGCTCCATTTTTAACTCACCTGGAACGAAGTTTAGGGAAGCTTATGTGATGGTGCAACGTCCGTCCGTCCATCCGTCAGTCCGTCCGTAAACACTTGAAACTAATTCTCCGAAACCGCTGATGGGATTGCAACCAAATTTGGGAAAAATGATATTTGTTATGTTGTGACTAAAGTTTGTTCACGGCATTTAAAAAAAATCGGGCTATAAGGGGGTCTATCGGGGGTCAAAGTGGATCCAGGTTTGACACCCCCCCCCCCCCCCCCAATTTTTTTTTTAGATATTTGCTTTCTTCTCTGAAACTGCACACATGATTTCAATGAAACTTGACCACAACCTTCATCACCCGTGTTGTACCAAAGTTTATTCACAGCATTAAAAAAAATCGGACCGTGAGGGGTCTACTGGGGGGTTGCCCCCCAAAATAGGTATTTGCTCTTTTCTCTGAAACTACATACACAATTTCAATGAAACTTGACCACAACCTTCATCACCCGTAATGTACCAATGTTTGTTCAAGGCATTAGAAAAAGTGGGGTCTGAGGAGTATGTGGGATGGGTTGGAGGGTTGGGGTTGCCCCCCAAAATAGGGAATTTTTTTGTTTGTTTGTTTAAAGTCTTATGATTATGTTAGTATGATTCTACATGCTGCCCTGTCTTCTAGAAACAATTCAAATGAGCTTAAAATACCTTTAGTCAGTGTTGTATACTGTTTTTTCTTCCAGGTGAGCACCAGAGCACCCCTATGTTTAACGTAGAGCTGCAAACTATCATCTTGAGCAACAAGAGAGTTCATAGAACACCTTACCCCATGCAGTCTTGAGAAATAAGGACATGGGTGGGTTCTGCGAACGGCAAATTTTATTGGTCCTGATGACGTAGAATACCGTAATATTTTGTCCAAGTACTGCTAAACAGAAGGATTTTGAAAGTGCCAAGAAGGCAATTTGGGTACTACAATGTTCAAATATATGTAATTCCAGGAAGGCAGGCAGAATTAAAAAAATAATTATCTCGCTCCCCTCTGTCCGTATGATCGGGCCGAATTCAGAGCCAAATTACTGCAATACTACAGGTTGGTTTTCCAATTCATGTTCTGATTCATGTTCAAAATACAACATTCAAATGAAATTAAGTTGTTCTTCGATCATAAAGTAGACTCCAGACAGATAGACAGAAAGACAAAGTGAACCAATTGCATAACTCCGCGTTTCGCTTCACATGTGTGGAAGGTAAAAATCCAACCACATCTGATCAGGTGTTGTGGAGGAAGAATATACACAGCTACAGCCCAGAGACAAGGAAGCAAAGTGATTCACTTGTAAACAACAAAACACATGTACAGTAGCTGTGGTTCCACTGGCAAGCAATAGCTGAGTAGCAAGTTGGTAAATGATGAGAAAAGGAAATGTGCAAAAAGCCACACCATTGAAGCTAGGGTGAATGCTGATTCAGTTAATACTGGAAAAACTTCCTGGAGAGAACAAATTTGTTATTCTGTACAAGACCGATCCAAAGCATGGGCAGGAGATGAGGGCAGATCTTGAGCTGCTACCAGCTGTTACCAGACGTCACAGGGACATGAGCGTGCAGTACTACGATGAAACCAGGTATGACTGAGAGCCATTGCAAGCTAAATTTCACCAGTGTTTTTCTCCTTGATTTATCGGTCTGTCAGGTATTAGTTCACATCTTAAAACTTGTGATCAAGAGCTAGATGGAAAGCAGGAAACCCAAAGTCCATCTCCCTTTCATGTTTCCACATCGCTTCTGTGTGCTCAGATGCTCTGCACAGACATATTTCTAAGATTCATTATTACATGTATTTGAGAGATTTAATGCAGTTATGAATTACTTGCATAACAAACTGCGTTATTTGAAGTTACTGTGTTATTTGAAATTACTGCTTTTTTGAAGTTACTGCGTTATTTGAAATTGCTGTGTTATTTGAAGTTACTGTGTTATTTGAAGTTACTGTGTTATTCGAAGTCACTGCATTATTTGAAGAAAGTCACTGTGCGATTTGAAGTCACTGCGTTATTTGAAGTTACTGCGTTATTTGAAATTACTGAGTTATTTGAAGTTACTGCGTTATTTGAAGTTACTGCGTTATTTGAAGTCACTGCGTTATTTGAAGTAAGTCACTGTGCTATTTGAAGTCACTGCGTTATTTGAAGTCACTGCGTTATTTAAACTCACTGCGTTATTTGAAGTCACTGCGTTATTTGAAGTTAATGCATTATTTAAAGTCACTGCACTATTTGAAGTCACTGCATTATTTGAAGTCACGGCGTTAAATGAAGTCACTGCGCTGTTTGAAGTCACTGTGTTATTTGAAGTGCTATTTGAAGTCACTGCGTTATTTGAAGTGACTGCGTTATTTGAAGTCACTGCGCTATTTGAAGTCACTGTGTTATTTGAAGTGCTATTTGAAGTCACTGTGTTATTTGAAGTCACTGCGCTATTTGAAGTCACTGTGTTATTTGAAGTCAATGCGTTATTTGAAGTCAATGTGTTATTTGAAGTCACTGCGCTATTTGAAGTCACTGCGCTATTTGAAGTCACTGTGTTATTTGAAGTGCTATTTGAAGTCACTGTGTTATTTGAAGTCACTGCGCTATTTGAAGTCACTGTGTTATTTGCAGTCACTGCGTTATTTGAAATCACTGCGCTGTTTGAAGTCACTGCGCTATTTGAAGTCACTGCGCTATTTGAAGTCACTGCGCTATTTGAAGTTACTGCGTTATTTGAAGTCACTGCGTTATTTGAAGTCACTGCGTTATTTGAAGTTAATGCATTATTTAAAGTCACTGCGCTATTTGAAGTCACTGCATTATTTGAAGTCACGGCGTTAAATGAAGTCACTGCGCTGTTTGAAGTCACTGTGTTATTTGAAGTGCTATTTGAAGTCACTGCGTTATTTGAAGTGACTGCGTTATTTGAAGTCACTGCGCTATTTGAAGTCACTGTGTTATTTGAAGTGCTATTTGAAGTCACTGTGTTATTTGAAGTCACTGCGCTATTTGAAGTCACTGTGTTATTTGAAGTCAATGCGTTATTTGAAGTCAATGTGTTATTTGAAGTCACTGCGCTATTTGAAGTCACTGCGTTATTTGAAGTTACTGCATTATTTTAAGTCACTGCACTATTTGAAGTCACTGCGTTAAATGAAGTCACTGCGCTATTTGAAGTCACTGTGTTATTTGAAGTGCTATTTGAAGGCACTGCGTTATTTGAAGTGACTGCGTTATTTGAAGTCATTGTGCTATTTGAAGTCACTGTGCTGTTTGAAGTCACTGCGTTATTTGAAGTCACTGCGCTATTTGAAGTCACTGCGTTATTTGAAATCACTGTGCTATTTGAAGTCACTGCGTTATTTGAAGTCACTGCCCTTTTTGAAGTCACTGCGTTATTTGAAATCACTGCATTATTTGAAGTCACTGCATTATTTGAAGTCACTGCGCTATTTGAAGTCACAGCATTATTTGAAGTCACTGCGCTATTTGAAGTCACTGCGTTATTTGAAGTCACTGCGTTATTTGAAGTCATTACGCCATTTGAAGTCACTGTGCTATTTGAAGTCACTGTGCTGTTTGAAGTCACTGTGTTATTTGAAGTCACTGTGTTATTTGAAGTCACTGTGCTGTTTGAAGTCACTGCGTTATTTGAAGTCACTGCATTATTTGAAGTCAATGCATTATTTGAAGTCAATGCATTATTTGAAGTCACTGCATGACTTGAACTCACTGTGTTATTTGCAGTCACTGCGTTATTTGAAATCACTGCGCTGTTTGAAGTCACTGCGCTATTTGAAGTCACTGCGCTATTTGAAGTCACTGCGTTATTTGAAGTCACTGCGTTATTTGAAGTTAATGCATTATTTAAAGTCACTGCGCTATTTGAAGTCACTGTGTTATTTGAAGTCTCTGTGTTATTTGAAGTCACTGCATTATTTGAAGTCATGGCGTTAAATGAAGTCACTGCGCTATTTGAAGTCACTGTGTTATTTGAAGTGCTATTTGAAGGCACTGCATTATTTGAAGTGACTGCGTTATTTGAAGTCATTGTGCTATTTGAAGTCACTGTGCTGTTTGAAGTCACTGCGTTATTTGAAGTCACTGCGCTATTTGAAGTCACTGCGTTATTTGAAGTCACTGCGCTATTTGAAGTCATTGCGTTATTTGAAGTTATTGCATTATTTAAAGTCACTGCACTATTTGAAGTCACTGCGTTATTTGAAGTCAATGCATTATTTGAAGTCACTGTGCTTTTTGAAGTCACTGCATTATTTGAAGTCACTGCGCTATTTGAAGTCACTGCATTATTTGAAGTCACTGCATTATTTTAAGTCACTGCGTCATTTGAAGTCACTGTGCTATTTGAAGTCACTGCATTATTTGAAGTCAATGCGGTATTTGAAGTCAATTCGTTATTTGAAGTCAATCCGTTATTTGAAGTCACTGCGCTATTTGAAGTCATTTTGAAGTCATTTGAAGTCATTTTCATATTTGAAATCACTAATCAATATCAAGCTGCGTTAAATGGAAGTATCATGACCTAAAGTGTTGGTGGATAATTGGCCATTGTACTGGGTACTATTTATTAAGGGGAATCTTTTGACTTTGATGTACAATAAGTACTCTTTACAGAGAATTGGTGTTGCCAAGCAGTTTCTTGGGAAGGTTTATTACTGGGTATTTTGCCATTGCCTTCCCAGCATTATCCATGCTCTATCCTTTGAATGCTGACCGCCAACCACGGAAGCAGCACGTACCATTTCTAAAGTCTTTCCTATGACTCGGCGAGGTATGGAACCACCAGCCTCTCATACTCAGAGTGGATTTTCTCACCACTACACCACTGGGTCTATTAATTAATAGGAATATGCACCCTTAAAAGATTAGTTCATATTTTAAAATCAAAACTGGGTCTGAATATTATTCTGTGTACTGTTACGTGCTCCTCCCCAAACCCCGGTCACGGTGTACCTCCGAGCCCCGAGAGGAGTCACGGCAGAAAGATGTGTTATTTTGTATGCCAAGGATCAATGGTGAAAGCACACCAATTGTTACCAACAAACAAGTATTGTATTAAGGTCACACAAGAAAAACGGTACAGTAACAATATTAATCAAAAGTACAATCAATAGATATCATTCCTATGATTGTACCATCAGTTTCATAATATATAACTCACTGTCCTCCAAGTGAGCGAAAAGAACATCCCCAATGTCTCTTTCCCGGCTTCAAGCCAAAGTCGATCCACTCCAGTGATCGTCCGTACGATGTCGTATCGAGACCAGCATCCCGTTGGGTTGGCAGATACACTGCCAAAGATGGGCGAAGGTGTCCTCGAGAAGCGACGGGGAAATCACACCTTCAGGTATGGACGTTTGACGGCTCTCAATCGGCGAACCACAGATTTCCCACTCAAAAGCCACGTTACACACACACACCAAATTAACGTCTGGATGCGGTGAGAATGGTTGAAGCGAAGTGAAAAACCTTGAGCGATTCACAAAGCGCGCGAGTCAAAATGGCCGATGGCCCGTTCTCGTGACGTAACGGCACTCCGATGATTCTCGTCGGAATCAACCGCAAAACCTGTCACTCAGGTTTATCGGTCACAGCGATAACAACTCTGTCGCAGGAATCCCTTTCCTGGGAAACCCAAAGTTCACTCCTGACTCTCGTTCGCCAACGTTCGCTCCAGACCTCGAAGCAGCTAGGCTTCTTCTCCGACTCACTCGCTTCACCTTCTTTTCATCCTCTTCCTCTTCGTCGTCGTTCGGTTCCGGTTTAATTTAAAACTCTAACTTTTTTACATTTTGAAAATAGTAACCTCTATTTCCCTGAAACGACAACAATAATAGGACATGGAATCAAAAATGTTTACAGTGGATGAAAACCACAACAACGGAAGTGACAAATCCGTAACACTTCCCCCCCTCAAGAAAGAAAGTTTGAACATAGTGAAAACTTTCTTTGCAGGCAAAAACTCTTTTAACAAACGAAAGTAAATCTCACACCCAATTTATCAATTCACGTGAACAACAATCTATATAACAAGTGAATCCTCTTGGATTGCGCTGAGGTTCGGGCTTGGAATTTCTAGGAGGAAGTATAATTTGTATGCAATGAAAGTACATGTAATATGGGATCGAGTAAGATCGAGTAAGCTTCACCAGTGCGCGTGCGCGAATTTACGTCACGTCGGCAGCGAGAAGGCGTTCCCCAACACGAACCAATCAGGAACTGCCACGCCAACTTATATGATCTCCGAATTCCTGTGACAGGAATTAGCGTTACACTGGCTGGAAGTCAATCGCTAAAGGCGCTTCCTCAGCGCCAATCACCAGTGCGCGTGCGCGAATTTACGTCACGTCGGCAGCGAGAAGGCGTTCCCCAACACGAACCAATCAGGAACTGCCACGCCCACTTATATGATCTCCGAATTCCTGTGACAGGAATTAGCGTTACACTGGCTGGAAGTCAATCGCTAAAGGCGCTTCCTCAGCGCCAATAATACCGTAAGGACTCGACTTTGTTATCCCTTTTACGCCGCACCCAGTGACCCGATGCCCACGGCACTAATGGATTTACGATCTACGAACCGCGCACTTTGATTATCACGTACAGACATACTCGAAAAATCTGAATTAGCCGACGTTGGGGCCCAAAAGCATCCGATTAACTGCCGATACGACGCCATCTTACGACGCCATCGTATTGGCGTCTGCTGGGCGAAGGCGAAGCAAGCCGTCCGCTGAGTGGACAATCCAGAGCATGTAATTTGTGCCGGTGTCGGCGATCGTTGTTCATATACGCACTCTTCATTCTCATCTTTCTTCCTAACTCTTACTCGGACAAGCAAATCCCCTATGCCATCCATAATGGTACACTCTATCCATACACCACATCCTCCATTCCGTGGATGTTCCACGCGCCATCGTATTGGCGTCAGCTGGGTGAAGGCGAAGCAAGCCATCCACTGATTGGACAGGCGAAGGCGAAAGCAAGCCGTCCACTGAGTGGACAATCCAGAGCATGCATTTGTGCCGGTGTCGTTGATCGCGGTGTACTACACCACATCCTCCCTTCCGTGGATGTTCCACGGGTTTCGGCTAGTAATTAATATTCCCCAAAATAAAGCAACAAAACTTCCAAACAACCTACAGGAATTTCCAAAGTTAGTTCTCTCTGGATAAAGCATCAGCAACGACATTGTCCCTGCCCTTTTCATGCTCAATTTCCAAGTTGAACTCCTGCAAAGCCAAAACTCCATCTCATCAACCTCTGGTTTTTATTTTTCATTTTTTTGAATGAAGGTTAAGGGGTTGTGATCAGTGAATCCAAAGCAAAGCAAATCTACAGCACTTTTTGAAGGAGGCCGAGCTGAGAGCGAGGTTTCATGGTGGTTGGGTGGTGAGGCCTGGAAGTATTCACTGCATGGACGCATTTAGGAACGTGGAGTTCACGGGTTAATCCATGTCGAAATCTTGGCTCGGCTGCTCCTGAGCACTCAGTGCTTCCAACTCTTCTCTTGATCATAAAAATCATAATCACGGTTGTAGAGTCGGGTGCTCTATTCACGTGAGTAGCGGCCCCCGTCTCGGCTACCACCGTAATAGTCATCCCGTCGAGAGTTGCCAAAACTGCGCTGCTGCTGCTGGGAGCCTCCGTAGTAATCACAACTGCGGCTGCCACCAAAACTACTACTCCCACCCCGGGAGCCATAGCCACCCCTGAAACTACCTCCACGTTTTCCTCCTCTGTAGCCCGCTCGACGCCCATGGCCTGCCTTCTCTACTGTTATGGCCCGACCATCCAAATCCTTGTATTTCAAATACTTTTCTGCATTTTTGGCGTCCTTTTTGTTTTCAAACGTGACAAAGCCAAACCCTCTCGACTTTTGCGTCTCCCTGTCTTTTATCAGCAGCACTTCGAAGAGTGGTCCATATTTGCCAAAGATAGAGTCCAGAACATCTTCATTTGTGTCAAAGTTCAGTCCACCTACAAAGAGCTTGCCAACATTGCCTCCATCCATGACTTGTGTGTGCTGACACTTAGTTTCAGGCTACTCGACATGAAGTGCCTGTGCAAAGCATGACGTCAGTACCTTCTCCTTCTCTTCAGAGTGCTTCCTACCCATAGCACGAGTCGCGGCATAGGATGGAAAGATACCCGGAATCTCCTGCTCTAACTGTGCGGTGTTATTTTCCATACTGGGCTTTTTAACCAACATTGGATTACCAGAAACTCGACCACCGGCCAAATCATTCCCAATAATAAAAGAGATTCCCTCTACAGGAAGAGTGGCTTGTAAACCTACGGTGACCGGTCCTGACACCAAATCAGACTTCAAATGGATGACATGAAGTGGAGCTTTAACATAGCCACCAACCCCCTGTAAAAGAACACTAACACCAGTTGCCGTCTTCTCTGACAATGGCAAAATGCCCTCAAGCATCAAAGATTGATGTGCTCCTGTGTCCCTCAATACCCTAACAGGTCTCTGGTTCGTTAAGTCTCCATCCAGTGACACAAACCCCTCTGAAATAAAAGGTTTGTAACCCTCTTGAGCAAGGTCATTCTGTGATGCCATAACTTTGGCATGGGAACCTTCACAAGGCACTGTCCTCCAAGGACGATTTCTCGCATTTGCCAATGCATTCGGAGTTGCACTAGTTTGACTCCGCTCCTGATTTTTCCTTTTCAGGGCGTAACATTGGGACATCAAATGTCCAGGTTTCTTGCAAAAAGCGCAAGTAGGCCCGGAGGAAAAACTCGTGGTCTGCCTCGGGCCCCCGGGAAGATAAGTCTGTCTTGGAACTGTAGTCTTCTGATCCCTAAAAGTCACGGCATCAGATTTGTCCCCATAGTCATCTCTAGGCCGCCTCCATGAATATTTGTTCTCCACCCCTGATTTACCATAACTCCCCTGGCTAACTCCAGGCGGGAAGTTAGGTTTGTGGAATCCCATCCTGTGTGTCAAAGCATAGTCATCTGCCACGGTTGCTGCCTCATACAACTCTGGTACTTTCTTTTCATCCAGATGTACTTTAATGTCCGCGTGGACACACTGTTTGAATTCCTCCACCAAGATCAATTGTCGCAACAGGTTGAAGTCTTTCCCAATCCCCTTCGAGTCACACCACCGATCAAACATGGTTTCCTTCATTCTGGCAAACTCCACATTGGTCTCACTCTCCTTCTTCCTGGCATTCCTGAATTTTTTCCGGTAAGCTTCAGGGACCAATTCATAGGCTTTGAGAATGGTTTTCTTCACTATCTCATAATCTGCACATTGGTCAATCGGTAAAGCCGAATAGATATCTTGAGCTTTACCCACCAGAACACTTTGCACTAACATAGTCCAGGACCCCACAGGCCATTTTAGCATTTGAGCCACTTTCTCAAAGTGTAAAAAAAAACTTGGCTACCTCCTTTTCATTGAATGGTGGAACCAGCCTCACATGCCTACCAACATCCCAAGTGTTCTGACTAGTTGTCGAACTAGCTGGCATGGATACTACTTCTCTCCGTTCTCACAGTAATTCCAGCTTCTTGAGTTTAAGCTTGAGCTTCCTTTAACTCCCGTTCGGCTCTCCTTTCCTCTGCTCTTTCCTCTGCTCTTCTTTCTTCTTCAGCTCTCCTTTCCTCTGCTCTTCTTTCTTCTTAAGCTCTCCTTTCCTCTGCTCTTCTCTCCTCGAGTTCTCGTTCCTGTGCTGCTCCTTTTTCCTAGAGTACCTTTTCAGCTCTCCTTTCCTCTGCTCTTTCCTCTGCTCTTCTTTCCTCGAGTTCTCGTTCCTGTTCTGCTCTTTCCTTTTCTGCTTTCCTTTCCTCTGCTTTTAACCTTTCCTGGCTCTGCAGTTGCATCTCCATTTTCCAGAGCTCCACATTTTCTTTTTCCTCGGGTAATCAATCCAAGGCTACCTCTTTCCATGTTCCTTCTTCCACCAGAGATTCTACCACCAATGTCTGCATCTCTGCTTTCTTCATATTAACTCAGACCTCCAAGTTGAAATATTTGGCCAATATCAAGAGTGCCGATCTTTTTAACGCCTGGAACTATGCCTCATTAGGGGACGCCGCAAACTTTTCTGCGTCAAACACCATGGTAACTATTAGTTAGCACCTGTTAACCTTCACACAAAAATTTTCAATTTTTATTTTTTTGAAAAATTTGGGAATGTTAGAAAAATTCCAAATTTGGGAATTTTGGGAATGTTAGGGAATTCTATCCCGGACGAGATTTGGGAATTTTGTCAGCAAAGATGAGCCCCAAATTTCTGTCACGTGCTCCTCCCCAAACCCCGGTCACGGTGTACCTCCAAGCCCCGAGAGGAGTCACGGCAGAAAGATGTGTTATTCTGTATGCCAAGGATCAATGGTGAAACCACACCAATTGTTACCAACAAACAAGTATTGTATTAAGGTCATACAAGAATAACGGTACAGTAACAATATTAATCAAAAGTACAATCAATATATATCATTCCTATGATGGTACCATCAGTTTCGTAATATATAACTCACTGTGCTCCAAGTGAGCGAAAATAATATCCCCAATGTCTCTTTCACGGCTTCAAGCCAAAGTTAATTCCGGCTTCAAGCCAAAGTCGATCCACTCCAGTGATCATCCGTACGATGTCGTATCGAGACCAGAATCCCTTTGGGTTGGCAGTTACACTGCCAAAGATGGGTGAAGGTGTCCTCGAGAAGCGACGGGGAAATCACACCTTCAGGTATGGACGTTTGACGGCTCTCAATCGGCGAACAGCAGATTTCCCACTCAAAAGCCACATTATACACACACACCAAATTAACCTCTGGATGCGGTGAGAATGGTTGAAGCAAAGTGAAAAACCTTGAGCGATGCGCAAAGCGTGCGAGTCAAAATTGCCGAAGGCCCGTTCTCGTGGCGTAACGCCACTCCAATGATTCTCGTCAGAATCAACCGCAAAACCTGTCACTCTGGTTTATCGGTCACAGCGATAACAACTCTGTCGCAGGAATCCCTTTCCTGGGAAACCCAAAGTTCACTCGTGACTCTCGTTCGCCAACGTTCACTCCAGACCTCGAAGCAGCTAGGCTTCTTCTCCGACTCACTCGCTCCGCCTTCTTTTCCTCCTCTTCCTCTTCGTCGTCATCCGGTTCCGGTTTCATTTAATACATTAACTTTTTTACCTTTTGAAAATGGTAACCTCTATTTCCCTTAAACGACAACAATAATAGTACATGGAATCAAAAATGTTTACAGTGGATGAAAACCACAACAACGGAAGTGACGAATCCATAACAGGACATAGTTGCCATTGTGCGGTAAGTATTATAACTGCAAGGGCAAATCCACTTGGCAGTTATTGCGATCGGAACGGCACTGATTGGCACATTCGAGGCCATCAGAACTTTGCACATACTTCTCTCAGATAGTTGATTGAGCCATCAGGTCGTGAAGCATCCCTGGCTCATGACAGGTCAATCCAGTAAAAATGAGGCAGAAAGTGCAACGATGTTTCCTTTTTTAAATGTGCTTATAATGTAACTGTCTTATAATGCAAGATCCCAGGGCAATAAATGCAGTGTTTTAAATAAGGTTCAAGACAAAGGTCAGTTGATGTTATGTGTGGTTACGATGATGATACAGTCGTGGGTAAAAAATATTGGCACCCTTGCACTTTTTTCAAATAACTCACAAATTTTCTCTAAAAATAAATTGAAATTGACAAAAGTATTTCGTCTCCACAAATCTTTATTGCACTGTTAATATTACAGAACCTTTGTTTTTGATTCAGAACTTAGTATATCCTTTTAAATCAGGAAATAAAAATAAATGGCAGTGACAAAATTATTGACAACCTTGACTTAATATTTAGTAGTTATTTGCTCTTTTCCACAAATTCAAATTTTGTGACTTCAAATTTTGCCTTTGGACAAAATAACGGCAGTTAAGTGCTTCTTATAGCCATGAATGAGCTTCCTTCACCTCGATACTGGCAGTTTGGCCCACTCCTCTTGTGCAAACTGCTCCAGTTCCCTCAGATTTGAAGGTTGCCTTATCCCAACTGCTGTTTTCAGATCTCCCCACAGGTGTTCAATGGGATTTATATCTGGACTCATTGCTGACCATTTCAGAACAGTCCAGCGTTTTGTCTTGAACCATTCCTGGGGGCTTTTTGAAGTATGTTTGGGGTCATTGTCCTGCTGCAAGACCCATGACCTTCGAGGGAAACCCAGCTTTCTGACACTGGGTTGAACATTGCACTCAAAGATGCCTTGGTAATCTCCTATTTTCATGATGCCATGCACACATTCAAGGCACCCAGAGGCAGAGGCAGCACAGTAACCCCAAAACATTACTGAACCTCCTCCATGTTTGACGGTATAGTCAGGTTCACTATGTAATTTCGTTGGAATTTTTGGGGGATTTGGAAAACTATATGTTTTTGGAAACTATATTGTATAGTCAATCAGAAAACCAATGTTGCTATTTGCACAGACTCCTGTATGGCGGCCATCTTGGATTTTCAAGATTGCTGCCGTAGAACTAATTTTTCTCAATATCTCAGCTTCTAAATAACATAGAGCTTTGATTCTAATGGCTAAACATACATTTTCAAGGGCCCCGAATCCAATGGTAACAAGTTCGATAAGCTAGACATGACCATAGAGCTCCTATGTGGCGGCCATCTTGGATTTTTCAAACTGGCCGCCGTAAACTTGATGTTTCTCAATATCTCAGCTTCTAAACAACATAAAGCTTTGATTCTAACGGCTAAACATACATTTTCAAGGGCCCCGAATCCAATGGTAACAAGATCGATAAGCTAGACATGACCATAGAGCTCCTATTTGGCGGCCATCTTGGATTTTTCAAACTGGCCGCCGTAAAACTGATGTAACTCACCTTCTAAAGAGCACAGAGCTTTGATTCATCATTGAGTAAAGTCATCATCATCCGCATCATCGCTTTCGTTCATCACATCTTGAGAGTCCTCATCATTTTGGCACTGGATGTCACACTGACAAAGGTCTGTACAAGCCAAGTTGTTTGTTCTGCAGGAGCATCTAGATGAAGAACAGTCTGTTTTGCACTGACATCTAACCATTTGAATGATGGCCTTGGGGGCTGGAGGCTCCTCAGTTGTGGTTGGTTTCACTTGTCCATCCGTGTCTTTGTAAAAGCCGTTTTGCAGGGGATTCAGCTGAGGATCCTGTTCAGCAATGCTTGCCTGACCCCACACTCTGGCTTGGATATGGACTCTAAGGATGTGCTGCTTGAGAGCTCCAAGAGTAGGAGGAAGCCTGTCACTTTCTGCCATGTGTTTGCAAAAGAGATACCATCGTAGTTCGGGGATGCTGTCGATGTGGATGCCATTTGGAGAGTAAGCAGCGCATACAAAGTTAGCTAGTGTGGACAACATGTCCTCCGTCACTTCAGTTGCATCTGAAAGCATTCGCATGGTGTCTATGACATCTTCACTTGCTTTGAGGTAGACATGCAGCCAGGTTGCTTTGCCTATTCGAGAGAACCTCCCAGTGTTGTCTGCCCCTGTGAAAGCATGAAAGGCTGGCAACGCCTTTGCTCTTTCGACCCCTAGAGCTGTCCACAGTGGCTCTATTTGAAGTATTCCAGAGGCCATGGAAATGGATGTATTCCTCAGCAGTAGGTCATAGTTTGCTATGACTAGTACCAGGACATCTGTGTCGGGAGAGAAGAACACCAACTGCGCATCATGTGGGTTTCGCTGGGATGCCAGCACGGCCTGGTGGATCAACAGGGTGTCAGCTTCTTCATGGTTGTTGTCCTCGAAGAGCAGGTCACTGTTGCTCCTAGTATGCCCTGAAGCAGACGTGATGATCAACTTGGATGAGTGACTGTTGTATTCTAGAGTTTTCGCTGCCAGATAGACAGTCAGATCAGCCTTTGTTTTGTCATGAGAAAGGAATCTGCTCATTGGGATGTGTTTGATGTTGGTGTCATCTCTGACTTGATACTGTACTGCATCCTTTCCTTGCCTTCTTTTAGCCCTGGTAGCACTCTTCAGAGAATCGTTTTTGTATGTGTCAAAGACCAGTATGATCTCATCACAATCTTTTGTTAGACATGAGTCTGTCATTGAAGCATTCACCCAGATCGTTGACTTTCACTACAGTGGCTGGTTTCTTTGTCAGCTTATGCACAAGTACCATCCCATCCACCAGTGCAATCTTCCGACTTGTAGGTTTACTAGATGTGGATGCCATAGTTCTTGTGTCCATTGGATCTTCTTGTAGAACACTTGCAGCTGGTGTCTGCTGCTGATCTTCGGGGTGAATTTCTGCTCTTGCTAACTTGTCGAGGAGATGAATTAACTTCGACTTGTCAGTGCATGGAAGAATTGTCCCATCTGGAGCGAACAGTGCTCTTGGTGTCACAGTGAACTCGTAATTTCCGATGGCATATTTCTAGTTGACGTCTCTGTTTGACTTGGCAAGGACCATGAGCCTTCCGTACAGTTCCTTAGTCTCCTTCAGATCCACCGTCCTGTCTCTGAGTTTCACTGTGGTTCTCTTGTTCCCAGACGTGAACATCTTGTTGTTCTCCTTCTTGACTGGTGCCCAGAGGCTAACATCTCCATTGATACGCTCCGACACGTAGTCTTCATACAACTTCTGACCAGTGACATCAATGTTCAAGATCTGTGGTACATACTCGTCTAGGATGTAAGCATTCGTTATCACATTGTGCAGCTTGTCACCTTCAGTGTCAAATGGATTCCCGTGACTCACTATCGCAGCCTTGATCTTGTTGATTGCTTCATGCTCCCTCTTGACTGCACTTGGACCAAGGTCATGATGTTCTGTGATCTTGTCACCTTCCAGGCCAAACTGACTCTTGAAGTCTTTTGACAGGCGTGATAATTCTGGTGTAACCATGAATAATCTCTGTCTAGCATTGGCATTGTTAGAGATGCCAATCAGTCCAGAGTGAATCTTCATCAGCTTGTTCAGATGTTCACATGCATGATCTGGTCCAATGGATACAAACGGGATGTCATTCTTGGTTACTGATAGATTGCCAGCTCCTAGTTCTTCCCAGGTCCTAGGGTGATTGGTTCTTAGGTCATACATGTCTGCGATGTATCGGGGCCAGAGCCGCTTGTATTTGATCCGGTCCATGGCAAAGAATAACTTGCTCAGTTCTTCTCCAGCTTGGAGGTGAAGCACCAGGTCAGCACTCCGTGATGCTGCCATGAATAACAGGATTGTCTCCACCCGATGTAGATAGTTCATCATTGACTTGAACATTGCATTCTTGGATCTCCGTGCTTCCCACTCCTCGAGTGCCGTCACCACCCCCATCAGATGTCAAGACTTGAAGGAGTTTGGTGTTTGCTTGTTTTACAGATTCAGCTTTCGTGCACTTGTTCGTCTCAGCACAGGCAGCTTCTACTCCCTCTGTTGCCTCGAAACACACATCCTTTACTTGTGGGTTGTCCTTCAAGAACTCCTCCAGAACCATTTCATAAAGTGCTACATATGAATATATATGGGCACGGAGAGACCACTTGTAGTGTGTACATTTCAGAATTTGCCGCGTCGTGGCTGGACCATAGACATCTGCTTCTACCCAAGCATCATCAATGCCTGAGTTCTCCATGGAGGCTCCGAGGGCTCGGAGAGCCGCCATGACAACATGCAGCTCACCCAGTCTGGGGACGACTGTGCGTTTCAAGTCAGGTCTTGCATCCAGCAGTTGCACCACCTTCTCGTAGAGGGCCATGTCAAATGAAATTACAGTGGGATGATCTTCACCAACTGCCAACATCCTTAGCTGACTGGCTTGCATGATCATGGTCAGTAGGGTTGGCCACTCATGCGCCACCTCAGGAAGTAGTGGCAAGGCACCAACCCGAGTCATGGACTGGCGTTCAGACAAGAGCGAGTTGTATCCTGCCCAACCTGGCATCTTGCTGGAGCCGTTAGCCGTTAGAAATGTATGTTTAGCCGTTAGAATCAAAGCTTTATGTTGTTTAGAAGCTAAGATATTGAGAAACATCAATTTTACAGCGGCCAGTTTGAAAAATCCAAGATGGCCGCCACATAGGAGCTCTATGGTCATGTCTAGCTTATCGAACTTGTTACCATTGGATTCGGGGCCCTTGAAAATGTATGTTTAGCCGTTAGAATCAAAGCTCTATGTTATTTAGAAGCTGAGATATTGAGAAAAATTAGTTCTACGGCGGCAATTTTGAAATTCCAAGATGGCCGCCATACAGGAGTCTGTGCAAATAGCAACATTGGTTTTCTGACTGACTATACAATATAGTTTCCAAAAATATATAGTTTTCCAAATCCCCCAAAAAATCCAACGAAACTTTAAATCTGGACATACTGAAACTGACTAGTAGGGAAGGCGTTCTTTTCTATGAAGGCTTCATTTTGTTTTCTGTAAACATAGAGATGATTTGCTTTACCAAAAAGCTCCAATTTGGTCTCATCTGTCCACAGAAGGATTATGGCTTGTTCAGGTGTGTTTTGTCAATCTTCAGTCAGGCTTTCTTATGTCTCTCTGTTCGCAGTGGGGTCCTCCTGGGTCTCCTACCATAGAACCCCCTTTCATTGAGTTGGCTACGGATGGTGCGAGTTGAAACTGTCATACCTTGTGTCTGAATTTCAGCTTGAATCTGTTTGGCAGTTCATCGAGGTGCTTTCTCCACTATTCAAACAATCCTTCGCTGCAATCTTCGATCAAGTTTTCTCTTGTGGCCACTTCCACGGAGGTTGGCTACAGTGCCATGGGCCTTAAATTTCCTGATAACATTGCGTACGGTGGACACAGGAACATCAAGGTCTCTGGAGATGGACTTGTGGCCCTGAGATTGTCCATGCTTGGCTACAATCTTGTGTCTGACCTCCGCAGACCATTCTCTGGTTTTCTTTATTTTCTCCTTGCTCATTGCGGTCCACACAGTGACACAAAACAGCAGAATGACTCCTTTTCTCTATTCAAACTGGTTGAATGGGTGATTTTTATATTGCAGGCACCTGCAACTCACTGCAGGTGAGTTCAATTCCAAAGTAAAGGAGAATCACCAGCTTGAAATCAAATTATTTCTCACAAATTCTAAAAGATGCCAATAATATTGTCTGGGCCATTTTAGGATTTCTGTGTGGAAAAAGCGAAGCTAAGATTTAGTAATTTTTGCAGCTTTTTTTGTTTTGTTCCACGACAAACCAAAGAAATACATATGTGGATTGTGGATACCAAAATATTTTTTAATTTCAACAATTTTTTGGGAGAAATGGTGCATTATTTGAAATAAGTTAAAGGGAGCCAATATATTTGGCTACGACCTTAAGTCAGATGATAAGTCAGATGATGATAAGTGTGGTTACGTCTATTGGAGTGGGTGGTGACTGGCTTATTAGTCCCCTACCCGGAGGGGACTATAAGTTTGCTCTCCGTCCGACTGTCCGTCCCACCTGTGGTTTTCTGCACTTTTTTCCATAACCGTTAGCATATTCAACTAAAACCTGGGAGCATAAAGTGAGGTGAAATTGAACACTTTTTGAAGTTTTTACAATTTGGAAGAACTTACACAAAATAAATGTGTTGTATTACTGGCTTCAAATCCCCTCCAGGGTGTGATGTTTCCAACACCCCAATTTGGTGATCATCATATTTGGGGTGAATGGTTATTTTTTTGATATTCAGCCGTTCAAATTCAAATCGTGCTTGGTGCGTGTTTGAACACCTACAGATTCACCAGGTTTGAACACCTATCGAGTGTTAATATTCAAAGTCATACCTTAATTGGGGAGGGGGAAGGGGTGGCATCAGTAGCGGACTGGGTCTTAAAACCGGCCCGGTCATCCTTCACCTAGGTCGGCCCATTATTCATTTATATGTTGCTTATCTGAGAAAATAGACGAAATGCTTGAAAAAAAAAAAACTAAACTTGTATGGGGTTAATAGGGACTATAAGTTGCTTTTTAAAAAAACAAGAGAACACTTTCAACCCAAATATCAACAAATCAGTATGGTTATCAATTTTCAGCGAAAAAAGTTTCCAAACTTTTTTTCAGTTTGTGTCCCGATTCACCTTGCTGTCCCTATTCACCCAACTTCTAATCTGGTGTGTGGGTGTATCTCGGCACAAAGAAGAAAGCTATTGAAAAGTGGGTCGCCACGTTAAAATCCAAGATGGCCGCCACCATGTACGTCTGAACCTTGTGAGCGGAATATCTTGAAAAATAAGCGAAGTACCAACTTCTAATCTAGTGTGTGGGTGTATCTAGGCATAAGGAAGAACGCTATTGAAAAATGGGTCACCACGTCAAAATCCAAGATGGCAAGATGGCCGCTCTTGTAGGCATCAGTGAAGAGGTTCAACTTGAGGAGCACCTTGTAGCAGCAGAGAGGACAGGCTTTACATGACTTACATGTACTTGGCAGAGTCTTCCTGTCCTGTTCAGACTCACTATCCTCCTGCACTGTATAAGCATCTGCTACTGATTGTTTCAGTATTGACCATTGTTCTCCAAGGCTTCGCAGTTCTTTTCGGAGTTGTTCTGCAGTGACACCATCATCAAATCTCAGCAAATGTTTATGCAGCTCTTCCATAGCTCCCGATGGCACTTGATCAAAGTTCCTTGGGTGAAGAAGTGAGAGATCAGCATACAATGTTGATGTTGCTGATCTGTCAAACCGCTGCTAAATGCTGCTCACAATAGTGTCCACTATTCGGTTGTGCACTTCAATGTGATACTTCTTTACTGGGTCAGAAGCTGATGTAGCCTCATCTATGGACAGTTCGCCATCAATACGTTTGTGCTGTCTTTGCCGTTTTATAGGACGGGACTCTTCCATAACAGGCTTTACATCCGTTTCATCCAGCTGGTCATTAGCCCATTGAACAAACTTTGCAGCTGCATCATGACAAGCTTGGAAGTCATCCCGTAGCATCTGCATCTTCTCTAGCAATTCATCCACCATCCGGTGCACAGTCAGCAGATCCAGTTGTACAGTTTGTAGATACTTGGAGAGCGCTGTAGTGCAGGAAAATACTTGCAGATATACTTGTGCAGTCAGAATTGTTTCAAACTTCAGGAGACTGTCAATGTATCCCTTCACCTTGGCCTTAACAGCTGCTTGGATCTGGTCAGCAACCAGTATGGCATTAAGAGTGGTGATAACTTCCATGAAAAGCACTCCAGTTGGGTTGTTGAATGAACCAAAAACCTTCTTCAAGGCGGCATCCTTTGACCACCATCTAGTTTCTCCGATAGTTCCCAATCATTTCACAGTAGTGGAGTGTCGACTCCAGATGTTCATTCGCTGATAAGATTCCCGAAAGAATACTGCAATGTCATTCAGTAGTGAGAACAGTGATGCGCTAGTGACCACAACACTTGTAGCTTCGGTCACAACGAGATTTAACACATGTGCGTGGCACCAAACATGGATCTGCATTGGAGCTTCCTTTGATAGCAGAGTACTGAAGCCTTTGTAGCGCCCCTGCATGTTTGCTGCACCATCAGTTGAGTTTCCAACACAGTTCTTGAGGCCAAGATTCAGTCCTAACAAGACTTCAGAAACAAGTTGCACAAAAGCTTCACCAGTAGATTCCTCACATTTCACCACACTCACTAATCTTTCTTGGATAGTGCCAGTGCTATCAACATATCTAAGAACAACAGAGCACTGGTCTTGTGTTGAGATGTCTTGAGTGGTATCAATTTCCACAGCAAACATGTCTGTTACTTCTTCAGAAATCCACTGACGTAGCTTATCCCGGATAACTGTGATAACATAATTCACTGTAGTTTTAGACAGCAAAGTTACCAAGGAGCCTCGACCAAGTGAACTCTTTGCCATCTCTTGTTGCTTCTTGCTGTTCTGGACAACGTGAGAGAGATGATCGGCTGTGCAGGAATCATACTTCCGAAGTAGTTTTACAACTTCCAGAAATGTACCATGGTCGATCTCCTCATTGTCAAGTGTGTATGCTGCTTCTTCATTACTTCCTCTGTAGCTCAGTCCCCTCTTACCAATGAGTTTGACCACATCCACAACTCTTTCCATCACTTGCCGACTCTTTCTAACCTCATCATGATGACTACGTGCAAGCAGGTGAGAAACGCTGGACTGTTGTCGATCTACCAGGTATGCTGTAGAGCATCTCAAATGAAAAGAAGAGCGTTCATGTTCTTCAACACATGTATGTACATGTCGCCGGTCAGTCATTCCCTCGATGAACGTGGACCAGTCCGAGGTGCTGGAAAACGCCAAGCACACTGAACAGTGAAGAGAATGATTGTCCTTGTTGTATGACAACCACCATCTGTTTGTACCATATTTTCGCATGAAACACCTCTTGACCACTCGGTTGTCCGTTTTTTGATTAGGGTGGTAATTCCAAAACAGCAAACAATCTTCATCTCTACATGGTTTCTTAAAGTAGTTAATCGAGGGGTATCCCTCCTCTGCAAGTGTAGCAGCTGCAGCAGGTACATCTCTCTCAGCTGACCGCACCCGTTTGTGTTAACCAATTTGCACCAATTCTGCCGATTCAGCTGCCAATTGGTCATCTACTGATTCAGCTGCCAATTGATCATCTACCAATTCAGCTGCTGATAGTCCAGCTACCGATTCAGTATCCTTATCCCCGTGTTCACTGACTTCACCAGGCCCAGTATTAGTACTCTTAAACAGATCCAAAAGGTTTCTGCACTTTGAAGCACAATCTGACAGTTTCTTTTTCTTTCGATCACGTTCCTTCTCAGCACCTCCTTTTCTCCTCTTCTGGTTTGCTTTATCCATTGTTGGTTACAGATTCAGATGCTGAAAAAAATTTTTTTTAGCATCATAAGTCAGTTCGCGACATTGTTATCAATACTAGATCAGTAGTCAGTAGACCTATCTAAACTTACTTGGCCTATCGGCTCAAAATCCTTTTTACTGTTGACTTGGTAGTTTTGACAATGAAGGAAACACGTATCGGGAGTACATACGACATAGTGATTGTGAATGTAACAGCTCTGAGGCGTCTTTCGCTTCGCATCGCAGTGACAGTGAGCACCAACATGGCAGCTGTAAGACTAAAATCTGGCTTAAAACCCCCTCACCTCACAGCCCACAGCCTTCAACCAGACATATTAACACGCTCCTCCCCCTTCATTTCCGTTCTTCAAAGCAAAGCGGTAAAAATTGTTGAGTCTCCATTATATATGCACGGTACCCGCCCGGAGGGTGGGGCTTCAATTAGGAGGCGCGATTTATATAAACATCCGTTAAATATCACACACAAATCATCAAAATCTAAACAGTATTTTTAGAATTTCAATTTAAAAAACCACATCACTGTTCATATTGGTAAATATTATTCCATCGTGTTTCAAATCGTGATGAGTGATATCAACTGTACGCTTTTCTTTAGGAAAATAATTGAATGATTTTGTACGCAGGTACAAACCTCTTCTTCAGCTTCGAACTTCAGGATACACGACATTGCTGATAAAAGTTCCTTTTCTCTCTTTGAAGTTCTTGGCAAACATTTTTATATTGTCACTGCTGCCATGGCATTATTCATAACATTCATTCATTCATGTAATGACCATTAAACATTATTCTTACGCTCATTAAACGTTCATTAAACGATTACGAAAATAAAAACGAAAAACATTACGAAATTACGTTCACACCATCACATCAAACACTACCGTGAACACAAAAGTCACAAACATCGTCACAAACGTTACGTTACGTAATTCAAACCGTGAACACCGAATATTGGAGAGCCCATTGCCGTTTTCCGTGACAAATTTTTTTTCAGCAGTTTTTTTTATCTAGCCCAGCGGCCCATTTTTTACCCAGCGGTCCCAGCCCACCGGGCATTGCCCAAATGCCCGATGGCCAGTCCGCCCATGGGTGGCATTGAACTGTTTAGGAGTTTAAAAAAAATAGCTACAACACATATCTGCGCAAAAAAAATCATCCGTATAAAACTTCTTACAAGTGTTCAAAGTCACCCAGACATTCAATGTCACCCCACTTTATGGTACATGGCTTTATTACGATAAGTTACAGAAAAAGTTTTAGTTTTGGGTTGTTTCACTAATTTTTCATGGAGGTGTGCCCTTTATAAAGTTAGAAAACATCACATGTTATACATGTGTCAGTTTTCAGTTGCCATGACTCCACCCACTGGTTTACACCCATTGGTTAGACAGCTGGCGTAACTCCACCCCAAATGCAGCAGCACAATCAGCAGGCCTCAGGCCTCAGGTCTGAGTGTTATTCCATGACCCAGTGCAATTGGAATGATCTCAAGTATATAACCATATATATATATATATATATATATATATATATATATATATATATATATATATATATATATATATATATTTATATATATTGTTGAGGATTTGGGAACTGTGTGTAATTCGATGTAAATTTTCCCCTTTTGTATGCTGTAAATCTTCTTGTAAATATCACCCTCCAATTGTAAAGATCAAAGGTCGTCCTTAGTTAAGCCATCGCACACACGTAGCCAATCATAAGATTCCCTCAGTAGTTATGTCCTTAATATATGTCAGTATAAGGCTCTGTGGTCCACTAATTCATTGCGTTGCGTCAATTAAATGAGATAGGTCCCTCCGACGCCCCCATGGCATCTTCAAAGTGCCAGGTTTGCTGCATTCGCCATCCATCAGCCACGAGGTAATCTCGGAGAAGAAGGGGGAGGAGCCACCTTACGGGCGTAGCCCGCACCTCGTCATCAAGGGTGGAGCACTTGCCGACCAACCAAGGATGAGTGGATATTGCTCAAGAGGGCAGGGTTATAAAACCCATTGCATCAGCCCCCACCGAGAGAGATGAGTAAGGGAGCCCCACGAGCAGTTCTGCAGAGAGAGAACCCGCCACGCAACGCCCCCACGAGAGAGATGCGGCAGATGGGAGATGAGCTTTGAATCCACCACGCTGCTTTGAGACCACGCAGCTTCGACCCGCTGCTACGCGGGAACCAGATTGCGGTGGCATCGGTGGCATCAGTGGCCGTCGAGGTCCAGCCCGACATCCCGTGCGGGATCAAGCTCCAGCCAGCGTCCCGCTGAACCTTCCTCTCCTTCCAGCTATCCGTTCCTGCCTCCATTCCCCATTCGTGTGAGTTTGATTGTCGTCTGTTTTGTGTGTCTTGTCCTGGGTTAAGTAAGACTGTTTATAGGTAAGCTAATATTTGCACTGTGTCCTTCTGGTTCTTCCATCCTTCTGTATTTATTTTATTAGTCTTCCTCCTTCCTTGGTTTATTTGTGACTTGTAAATAATAGTAATAAATCGTATTTGTTCTTCTTACTTTTGTCTTCTTCTTCTTCACATCCGTTTCATCCTTGTCTTTTCCCTCATTGAATACCTGTGGCGCGATTTTGGCCAACGTTTATGGATCGAGTTTAGTTTCTGTTAAATGGTTCGTGCCGCGGTTGCTGAACCGCTCGGCAATTAACATCTGTCCGCGGACGCGAACGGGGTTGCGCACCTGCCTTTCTGGAGGGAGCTGTGCAGCATCAGGGACCACGTCGGTCAGTCATAGACGAGGGGATTAATCCCCCCTCGATAAGGGGAACAGAGCCCGACGTTGGGTTCCGCAACAATTGGTGCCAGGAGTGTCGGATTCGGACCTGAAGCGTGCTTAGCGCGCTCAAATTACGAGTGGCCCAAAATTTTATTTTATAACATCCTAAATTTAAAATCGTGCCATGGATGGTCAAGGCGATCGGGTGCCGGTGGGGGAGATAGATGGGTTAGAGTCGACCCAGGACCACAGGGAAATGTATGTGGGAGAAATGGAGGAGGAGAGCAATGAGGATGTGGTTGAGGGGGTATCAGGTGTGCAAGATGGCGCCCTCGCGCACGTGGTTGCAGAGGCACAAAATGGCGGCGCTGCGGCAGCCGAGTCCGCGGCACTGGTGAAATTGGACCTCTTTATGGCGCAAATCAGGGCATGCTTCATGGTGCAAAGAAAAGAAATAGATGAAAAGATGGACAAATCAAGGGCAGAAATGGGGAACCAAATCGGAGGTTTGGAAAACAGAATGAGGGACGAAGCAAGGGGTACCAGTGAATGGTTGGGAAATCAAATCGGGAGGCTAGGAAGCAAAATGGAGCGAATCGGCAAAATTGGGGACAGAATGGGTGACCGCATGCAAAAATGTGGGGGGACCATGGATCGCATGGTGGGCGAGGGTGTCCCAAGGGTGCACGATGAGGTAAAGCGGGTCGAGGAGCACTGGTTGGGCGAAGTGGAGAAAGGCACAGGTAATTTCCTCGCGAGATCTTGGAGACGGTGGCAGGGGTTTTCGACGGTCCACACGGTCTCCACGTTTTTCAAAGTTAAGTCTGTTCACAATTGTATTTTGTCGAAACTGTATTTATCGTTCGGTGTGTGAACTTATAGTGTCCCCCTTGGAAGTTTCTCGGTGTTTATCTTTCATAAATTAATCGTTTGTTTGCCGCGTTGCGAGCAAGGCCTTTCAGCCTCAGGCTTCCCACCTCGAAGGTTGTTCCTTCCTTCGCTGTTTTGCTAGCTTTTTTGATTTCCCCTTCTCCACCAAGCTTCACCAAACATCTACTATTTGTCTAACGTTGTAACCCCCACACCGCCCCCAAAAACAAACAAAAAAACAAACAAAAAAAACTTTTATTTCCCTTTCTCCTCGTGTGCTTTTGCCTCTGCCCATGTGCGCTGTCTCGCCCCGCCCCCATTTTCCCCTTGCCTTCCACCTTTTGCCCTGTTCAAGTGACTCGTGGTCGTCGCTCTAGGCTTCCTCTCCCCATTGGTATTTTTGTGAATATAAGATTGTTCTTCACAGTTCTGTTTAAATATGTTTCAACTATCCCCTTCAGTGTTTTATTCAGTGGTTTATTACAACACGCTGTTTTTCTTCTTATTTAAAAGGCTCCTTTCAATTTCCTCTTCAACTCATTCCATTTCAAAAAAATATTCAATCTCTTATGATTACAAATCACTCCATGCTCTAAATTCTCATTCATTCCATCCCTCCTCCATCGTTCTTAAACGAATCGCTAACTTGAAAATCACAACAAACCCAATTTGTTATATATGTTCATCTTTCATTAATCATCCACTTTCTTAACTCCCCCCTTGCCCCTCCCCTTCAAATCTCCCCCCCAACCATCCCTCCCAAATTCTCCCTCCTCCCACCTCCTTCTCAAAGCTGCCTCCTCCCCACTTCCTCTCCCTCCTATGTCATACCTCCACCTCCCCCAACCTTCTACTTTCCTCTGCCCCCCCTCAAACAAACTCTCACTGTGCCTCATTCCATCACCATCAAACCTTTCGTCCTCCTCATCCTTCCCTTTCTTGTAACTCTTCTGTAATCTCTGACACACTATCAACTGCTCTTCCTACATCCCCCTCTCACCCTTCACCTGACCCTACCCCTCCCCTCCCCTGTCCTGCACCCGATGCTCCCCCTCTCTCCTCACTAACGGTATGGACCTCAAACATCCGGGGCCTTCGCTCGAACCTGATTGATCTCTCCATTCAGGTTGCTTCTGAAAATCCAGACTTGATCTGTTTAACAGAAACGTTCCTCCTTCAAGATGTCTCTGATTCCTTAATATCTATTCCTGGTTACTCCCTCCTCCGGTACGATAGACCTGATCCTCGCCCTGGTGGTGGGGTGGCTATCTTTATCAAAAACTCTCTTCCTCACTCTCCCTGCACTGCCCTCTCTCCACCCCACCCACAGCAGTACCTCTGGCTACGTCTTCCTCTCCACTCCCACCTTTTGTTCATATGTGTTCTGTACCGTCCTCCAAACAGTGATGACTCCATTTACATTTCTCTGTCGGACAACATGGACCAACTTCTATCAACTCATCCAAACTCTCTCTTCCTCATATGTGGCGACTTCAACTGTCATCATGCCAGCTGGCTGGGTGTGGGTTCATCTCTCACCAGCCATGGCACCTCAGCAAAGGACTTCTGCGACTCATTGGGACTGACACAATCTGTCAATTTCCCGACCCGGATCTCAATCAATGGAGTATCTTCTCTTCTGGACTTGGTTATGACTAACTTCCCTGCAAATGTCTGCTGCTCTTCTTCTGCTCCAATCGGTTCTTCTGATCATGTGCTTGTTAAAGTGGACATCTCACTGGCCATTCTCAGAGAGCCTCCTCAGCGCCGACGAGTCTGGCATTTCACTCTTGCCGACTGGCACGGTCTGCAAGCAGCCATCAATCAACTGGACTGGTCTCCCTTCTCTAATGCCTCTGACATCAATTCTTCCTGGGAATTCTTCCAAAGCAAACTGCTCTCTCTCATGCACAGATTTATCCCATCTCGTCTTCAGTTGTCTTACCCTTCCTCCCATCCATGGTACACTGAATCTTGTGGTGAGGCAGTTGCCCTGAAACAACTTGCCTTTGCGTCTTGGAAGGCAAATCCAACTGAAGGCAATCTCAGTTCCTTCCACCAAGCTCGAAACAAGTGTGTTTCTACCCTCAGGAGTGCCAGGAAGCACTATCTCTCCACACTCAAGATTGAACTCTCAAACCTGTCTCCTTCCTCCAAATCCTGGTGGCGTCTGGTCAAATCCGTTTCTGGTGTTTGTTCCCCCTCCATCCCCTCCCTTACCTCAAATGGCTACACAGTTGACACCGCACGTGACAAAGCCGAATGCCTCAACTCTGTGTTTGCCTCAAAATCTTGTGTCCCAAACCCATCTCTCTCTGTTCCCACCTTTCCCAGTCGAACCCAACTGCTCCTGGACTCTGTGTCCTTCTCTCCTGACAAGGTGGAGAAGTTTTTATCAAACCTCACCTCTGATTCTGCAACTGGACCAGATAGCATCAGCCCTCGGGTCCTAAAATCCTGCTCTGCCGCTCTATCTCACCCTCTCTCTGTTCTTTTAACCCTCTCTTTTGCTCAAGGTCATCTGCCAGCATCTTGGAAATCAGCAAACATTACCGCTTTACACAAAAAGGTGCAAAAACAGATCCTTGCAACTACAGACCAATCAGCCTGCTCCCAATTATCAGCAAAGTCATGGAATCCATCATTGCTTCAGATATCAAATCCTTCCTCTTCTCTAATGGCTTGATCTCTGATCATCAATTTGGATTCAGACCAGGTCATCCTACTCTGGACATGTTGCTTCTGCTGTCTCAACAATGGATGGAGGTCCTCAATGCCAAACAGGAAATCAGAGCTGTCTCACTTGACATATCACGTGCCTTCGATACGGTCTGGCACCCAGCTCTGCTCACCAAACTCACCTCGAATGGTATTCAGCGAAATCTCCACTCATGGCTTGCGGATTTCCTCTCTGGTCGTAGGCAACGTGTGGCCCTGAATGGATTTCTCTCATCTTCCCTTCCTGTTCTGGCTGGAGTTCCCCAAGGTAGTGTTCTGGGCCCTGTGCTATTTCTGGTCTTCATCAATGACCTCTCCGACTCTCTGGAAAATCCTCTCTATCTCTTTGCTGATGACTCCACTATCTGCCGCTCCATTCCTCATCCCTCAGATCGGCAGTCTGCAGCCTCCTCACTCTCTGCAGACCTGGACAAAATCACAGACTGGTCAAACAAGTGGAACATGTCTTTAAATCCTGACAAATCTCACACTCTTACAATGTCTCTCCGAAAGGACCGACTGGACAACCCTCCCATCTACTTTCTCAACATTCTCTCCAAGAAGTTCTGTCGCTCAAGCTTTTGGGTCTCACTATCTGCCATGATCTTTCTTGGGAAAACCACATTTCCAAGCTGGCCTCCAAAGCCAGTCGCCGACTTAGTAAGGGCATTTTATGAGATATTTCACAAATCTGTTAACTAAATTGTTACCAAAAAATTTCTTCACCAATATGTTTGTAAAGGTGTGTAATAACATGTGTTAAAATGTTGAAGTTCAACTCCCGTGGGAAACCCAGAAAAAAAGCTGTTGAATTCGGGTACCGAAAAATTATTTTCGAGAATTTTTATTTTTTTTAATCGGCCCTTAAGTAACTTATGAGGGGTCAAATAAGGGTTTTTCATGATTCTGAGTTGATTGTTAACATTTATATTTTCACTTTTACATTTACACACAAAGTAGCTTTTATTTCACATACATATATAATACTCAAGAGTTATTTCTCATTCACAATGTCAGAAGTTTCAACAGTCATTGTCTATGTCTTCTTCAGACTCAACAACATCATGACTGCAGTTTCTGCATGTAATGCCATTACAGACTCCACAGGCCGAGATGCACGTGACCCCATTCTTCTTGCAGCTGCATCGCCGGTTGCTGCAATCTCCATGACAATTACAGCTCGTGAACTGCAATAGCTCCTCAGGAGCCGTGGGGTCCAGTGTTGGAACTGGCTCATACCCATGCACACCTATTGTCCATCCATAGTCACTGGGGTTCAGAGACATGCTCTGTAGAAGGATCCAGTCCCGGGTCTGCAGGTAGGCACGGAGTGAATGTTGTGCAGCTGCACCCTCTGTTGGAGGTAGAGTCTCTGGTTTGATCACTCCTGCCGCTGCCTTCCTTGAGAACATGTTGTACCGAATTTCACCCAATGTATCATTAGCATGGATTCTCTTCATCCAGCCATTCCAGTTGGAGTGTGGGAACTCAGGATCGTTGGCTTGATCACCCACCCCGCTGCCCAGAGTGTGTCACCTGGAGTGAGGTGTGGCTGATCATGAGCCAGGGAGGAGGAAAGCTCAGCGAGGGGGAGAAACATGATCGCGTTCGTTCCTATCTGTTTCCTGTTCGTAAATGGAATAATCTTTACTTCAGTTCCTCTCAGGATCTTAGCTTTGTCGAGTGCCTTCAACTTCACCCGGGGGAAAGCTGCTGTTGTCTGTGGATCTGGCAAAGGTGGTGCCGGAGAGGTGACTTCGATCCAACCCATTGAGTGAAAGGGAGTGTTTCCGTGAATAGAGACAATGTTTAAATCTATATTGTCTCCAACAAACTGAGTGACTGCATTGTTTGTTTCCCCAACCTCCATAAAGACCACCTGATCATTACTTGACAATTCACTTTCACTGGCTGGCACTTTGGCTGTCATCACTGATTGATCCTCAAGCGCAGCATCAACCGCAACCTCATCATTGATCTGTTCATCGGTTTCCTCCACAATGGTGTCAAGAGTGCCAGAAGTATCTGGAACATCATCTCCACTCCTACTATTAAGGAAGCAGTATTTGTAGTTTTGTGTCTCCGTGTAAGACTCAGTGTATCCCAGCCGGTGGAACTTGTTGAGCATCCATTTTGACCCAAATCTATGATCAAGTTGTATGGCAAGCCCCATTTGGTGTGGCAATACTCCAGACCGAGGTCGACAGGCCTTAATAAAATTCTGCCCCCAAACGGCAACTCTTTCGTCTGTCTTGACAATCGGTCTCAAGAACATCTGAAGGCTTGCAGGAACAAGTGTCAGCTGACTATCGATGTCAGTCATACTGTGTGTGGTGGGGTATGACTTTGGACCTAAATCAATCAAGGCAATATCATTGGATATGAACTTGAGTGCCGTCTTTATGATCTGAGTCTTCTCATCTCCATGGTCAAGATTAGCATGATGCCCTCGCAGAATATTGTCGGTGCCATCTTTGAGACAGAGTACATCTGCCCTTCTTTCCTGTGTTGTGAAATACAAGGTGTCTTCGTATTTCTCTAGAAGTTTTATCTTTAGCCAATGCTTTGAATAAGAAAGGCTCTTCTCTGGTGACTGATCAAACTCCTGCAGCTTTTCATGGACTTGGTCCATGTTCATTACCCCATGCTCTAATTCTGAGTCTAACCATTCGCAGAATTCAATAAAAACTGCCTCTCGCTCCTCATCAATACTCCTCTGTCCTCTCTTCCTTTTTCCTTCCTCATCAGTCTTGGACAAACTGTCACCTCTCGCAAACATAAGTTTGCATCGCAAATGGTACAGTGTTTCTTCTGCTACCAAGTCGTTGATCCCTTCCAGGCGTCCAGTGACTTCAGTGCCCCAGTCATCCCCGCGACTCCGTGCTGTCTTCAACAAGCTTGCCTTCAGTGTATCTGCAGTCAAATTATCTGGCACTCTGTATTTCTTTCTAGCTTGTGCTGGATTATTTTTGTAGAGCTGGGCTGGTTGGTTGCAAAGAATGCATACATCCTTATACAGGAGGTCAACTGACTGTGATCTTCTAGAACTGCAGCCAGTTGATGAACTGAACTCACAAGTAGTGCGTCTTCTCTTCAACTTTGATGACTCTTTCTCTGCCTTTGATGCTTGAGCTGACTTCTTGGTGGTTGCAACAAAGTTGTTGTACAGATCATTTTTACACTTCTGGTGGCACCTCAGTTTTCCTTCCTTTTGAGCCTCCTTCATACGTTCCACAACAGTAACATTTTCGACAGTTTCTGCTTGTTTCAATAAAGTTGAGTATCCCTTTGGAGTTGCCTGTATGAGCCTTTCAGCTGGTGTATCCGAGCGTGCACAGATGAAGCAATTGAGCACAGGTGGAGTAACGTCTTCATCCATATTGCTAGACTCCATGTCCTGCAAAGTAGAAAATGAGATATATTTAGAAATTATTTTTCCACAAAGGAGTGTCTGTGGTGAAATATAAATGTTAACAATCAACTCAGAATCATGAAAAACCCTTATTTGACCCCTCATAAGTTACTTAAGGGCCGATTAAAAAAAATAAAAATTCTCGAAAATAATTTTTCGGTACCCGAATTCAACAGCTTTTTTTCTGGGTTTCCCACGGGAGTTGACTTTCAACATTTTAACACATGTTATTACACACCTTTACAAACATATTGGTGAAGAAATTTTTTGGTAACAATTTAGTTAACAGATTTTCATATGTTTCCCTTACTAACTGGGCATCCTCCGTCGTGCGAAGTCCTTCCTTGGCACACCTGAGCTCCTCACCACATTCAAGGCTTTCATCCGCAGCTCAATGGAATACTGTTCCCCCCTCTGGGCTGGTGCTCCTGCCTCACACCTTGCTCGGCTTCACGCTGTTGAGGCCAAAGCTTTCAGAATCATTGGAATCTCCTGCGATGTAGTCAACTCCGAGGGCCTTTCACTCACTCACCGCAGGCAGGTTGGTGGTCCTTCTGTCTTCTACCGACTCCTCTCCGGCCTTCCTCCCCCAGCTCTCTCTGTGCTCTGTCCCCCCAATATTCCTTCAGGTCGCACAAGATCTGCCTGCAACCCTCTTATGGTTAAACTGCCAAAGTCTAGGCTCTCTGCTCACCTTCACTCTTTCATTCCCCTTTTCTCCCGCCTCCCTTCAATCCCACTCCTCCCTCCAGGTCTTTAAAACAGCTGTTCACCACCATCTCTTATCTTCCCCCATCGAAAACCTTGATCTTTTCTACCCCCGGTAATTCACCCCAGAGTCCTTGCAGTGTTCATATGTTTTATTCCTCTCCCACTTCCCCCCAAGTCCTCCCGATGTCCCTGCTCTCAAATGTTGTGTTTGTGTCCTTCTCCCTCTCTCCCCATCTTGTCTGCCGCTCCCCTTGTTTTTTGTGTTTTGTTTGTCGGTTTGTCTTTTTGTGTGATTAATGTTAGCTCTTTCACGAGCCTCGATCTTGTATACAAAAAAAAAAAAAAAAAAAAACTGGACCGGGGTAGAAATCGCGACCCAGGGTATGGGACAGCCGACGACCGCTGAGGTAGAGGAGAAAATTGTATTAAAGCCAGCGGTCGTCGAGGTGAATAAAGGAAAAGTGCTGGGAATTGAAATTGGAGACACCGGGGGCTTAGAAAAGCACTCGCGGCAGGGAGGAATGGATTGTGCGCAAAGTCTAAGTTCACATCCTGATGCCGTACTTGCTAATCCTTATAAAGATTTGCAGGTGCGCGTGGAGAAAAGAATCCCCTAGGTGAGTCGTGCTGTGTATTGTGCGGGGAGATTTTGCAGAAGGATGTTTGGCGACAAAAGAATTTTCGCGCGCTTGGGATCGATGAAGCATCCGGGCGTTGGTGAAGGGTCCCCTGTGAGTGGAAATGGCACGCGTGTGAGGAAAAAGTGTGTGAACGACGAGTGTGTGCGAGAGGTGTGGTGTGTAACAGGGAGTGCGGTGGTAGAATGGACGGAGTGTGTGGAATGTACGGGCGGCGTTAGAACGCCGGGCTTTGTGAGTGTGAAAAGGGTCGCGTATGCGTGTGAGCATGCGAGTAAGTCATCGACGTTGACCGGGGCAGCGTTAAGGGCAACGGATAGCCGATGCGAGCACTCGGGGCGTGGTGCGCTTTGTTGGATGCTAGGCCCCGCACGGTCGAGTCCGGGCCTTGTCGGGCAAGGCAACCGGTCCGGTTCAAGGGCAAGTAGGAGGAAGCGGACCCGGTGCCCCCTTGTGGGGGCGGGGTTCCGACCGGGCGAGATTGAGCCATCGGGCCGGCGACCGCAAGGTGCCACGCCGAGATGGTGCGTGGAATCTCGGCCCAACGAAGCCAACCTCCCCAGAATCGTGAATGCCGGACGGACTCAACCTGCAGGCGACCAAACCACCCGAATTCATTGCTCGGCTGTGCAGAGCCGAGCTGTGTAATGATGTAACGACGCACCGAGGCTCAAGTTAAAGGACATTTGATAGGAATAGGGAATTTGTGATTGAAAAAAATTTTGATTGGTTCAAATTTGAGAGGAAAATTTATAGTGGAAGATGCCCGATGTGGAGGGATGGCAAATCCACCATCACTCACACAAACGGGGCACATGAGCAATAGCTATGGGGTATGGCAGAGTAAGCTTGCCGAGGGAGGGTTTGGATAATGTATCGGGATCTAGAGAAGAAGGACCATAGGTAACGGTAAGGTAAGTAGCAACATTGGACAGGTAGTGGGGACATAGAGAGGGTAGTTGGATGATAATGATGAGGGAGCGCAATAATGTAAGGGGCGACGGGGAAGCGCGAGTGTTAGCAGGAAACCAGGTAGATCAGATGATGCCGTGTGAGTGTTGGAGGTGTATTCAGAAGTGTATTGTGAAAAGGTGATTGTGAGTTGTATGAGCGTGTAAGTGTATGAAGCAGCGTATGAGGAATAATTGATTGTGCATTGTATTGAATGATTGAGGAAGCCTGGGAGGAAGGAGGGTGCAAGTGCCACCAGGTGTGTGATTGCACAGGTGTGCAAGTGAACAGGTGTATGAGTGAGTAATGGTGAATGAGAGTTGTGTTGAGCAAATGGTCCTGGGAGGAAGGAGGGTGCAGGAAGCACCAGGTGTAGGAGTGATTGCACAGGTGTGCAAATACAGGTGTATGGAGAATGGTTGTGTGGAATACATGGAGTATGGAATATATGGAGTATGGAATGGATGGTGTGGAGTGAGTATGGTGGAAACTGTGGAGTGGAGTAGATGGTGTGAAGGTGTGTATGGGGAGGATGGACCCCATCACGAATACCCGGGGAGGGTAGTTTAAGAGTTAGGGAGAGGAAGTAGGTAAATTGTGGTTGGATATTGGCATCTGTGGTGCGTGTGGAAGAATGGTGATTGGATGGGTGCATTAGTGACGTGGAAATGGCTGGGCGTGTGGCCTGTTAGTGTGTGTAGTTGAATGGACACTCCACCACTGTTAGGATGTCGGCCAGGTGAGGCCGCAGGTGGGCTCTGGGAGCCGGTAGAGTTGTTGTGGATGGGGCCCGAGGATCCAGAGGACGGACCCGGGTAGCCCAGTGCCAGAGAGGGCACCGAGTGGGGAGAGTGCCAGAGGGCCTTCCCCAGGTAGATAGGTTAGGTTAAGGAGCAGGTAGGCTCGGAGGCAACTACAGTGGTGGAGGTGTGCAGGTGGGTAGACCTGCTGGGAGAGCCACACGACCTAGTCCTGAAATTGTGCAAAGGCACAGGGAGTTGAATCGGGGGAGTGAGACCCCAAATTGATGAAGCACCACAGTTTGGTCAATGGGAATTTGGTACCTAAAACCGCATAGAGTAAGTTGGCCAATGGTTTGGCAGGGAAAGGCCCCGGGTAGTGTAAAGTGTATTAAAGTCATTTAGAAGGTAGTTAGGATTGAAATCTCCTTGCACCATCTACATCCAGTCACCTGAGTTAACGACGGTGCTCCACACCATGCCATGGTTTGTTGTTTTTATTTTTCTGTGCAAATGTTTGGATTGTGGGATGCATCATGACGTGGGTGTGACATTGTGTTGTGTTCCATCTCTCCCTCCTTATGAGGATTGATGATGAATTGGTGATGGCAAATTTGGATTAGAGGGATTGTGGTGACGAATTTGGTATAGGGGAAATATTGGGAAGACGTGACGGTAGTGACGAATTTGTAAATGTGTAGGTTTTTGTAAATACGGGGAGGGGCAAGGGGGGGTAGTGTAGGTCGCATGTGGGGGGCGTACGGTAGGGACGAGCTTTCTCACTTCGCTCTCCGTGCGCATCTCGTCCGGCATTACCTTGTTTGATTTGTACCCTTGCGCCCTGACCCATTGCTCACCTGTCTTCTGTTCCCCTGTCTCCCACCCGAGGACTGTGCTCTCTGGGCACCAAGGGGAGCGTGCGGGAGTCCGCCATTGTGGGCCAGAACTCTCGCAACCAGCATGCATTGCATTGATGCACCACTTATGGACCGCCGTCTTGCGTCCAAGCACCACTTTATGGACCCCACGTTTTGGGGCCTGGCACCTCTGCTGGAGCTAGCCACGATGGCCCAGGGTCTTGCTTGCGGACCTCGGCAAGGTGGCACCTATGCCACACAGGTGGACCATCCTCAGTTGGCCCCTGTGGCCCTAAATAAAAATGGACACGTTTTGTGCACTTCATTTTTTATTTCCAAATAGGCCGCATGAAGAAAAGAATTGAAAGACGACATCAGGAAGAACATCGGCCCAGCAGAGAAGAGGAAGACCACCAGTGTTGTTTTTATTACGAACTGTGATGACTGTTGCACCAAATGGTGCTTTTGGCGAATGGTGCTTTTGGGTATTTATTGGTGCTGACTGCTGGTGCGTCGATGCAATGCGTGCTGTCTCCTACCTCCCAACAGGAATTTCTTATTGTCTCCCCAAAAGAAAAATCACAGGTCCTGGGTTGCGTTTTGTAAATAGTCAAATAATGTCACTGTAAATAATGCTCCCCCATCGTTCATGTTTTAGTTTGAAAATAATTCCGCAATTCGGTTAGCTGTGGGTGTGAAACTGTTAGGCAGGGTGCAATGCAATTAGCGAGACATATTTATTTGTGTTTTAAAATTGTCGCACTCAGGGTCAGGTTAATTGTAGAGGGAATTACACCTAGGTGTCACACTAAAGTTAAAATTATAGGCCCGGGACGTGCCTAAGAGGATGAGGGTGCAGTGTTGAGGATTTGGGAACTGTGTGTAATTCAATGTAAATTTTCCCCTTTTGTATGCTGTAAATCTTCTTGTAAATATCACCCTCCAATTGTAAAGATCAAAGGTCGTCCTTAGTTAAGCCATCGCACACACGTAGCCAATCATAAGATTCCCTCAGTAGTTATGTCCTTAATATCTATATTATAATAGCCGTAGATGATTCTGTCTGTCTGTCTGTCTATCTGTTGGGTGTCTGTCCGGGGTGTGGCTTACTCGGTTTGCAGAGTAGCTCCACCCATAGCTCCACCCATTCTGGGAGTGGCTATAAACAAATATCCACCATTTTATTAACTCGCATAGCTTTGAGTCCTGTTTTGTAGGCCCGTGGTGTCTTGCTCTCCCCCAGTTTTATTTCAAATCAAATTCGATAAATCATTTCATTTTTCACAGTCGCTAACATAGTTTTAGACTCGGTTGAAAAAAAACGGGAAGAAAATCCGATGAAAGTTGCCGTTTATAGAACGAAATGAATTCTCAAAGGCCTGTAACTTCAAGGCCATTGAGTCTCTCTCACGCCTTTATCTCCAATCTAACTCACCATATGATTTCATTTTTATCGATGGTTTTACTTTTAGACTCGGTGTCAGCAATAATTGAGAACAATCCACACACGCGGGAAAATGCAGAGATATATTTTTTAAAATAGCGTCATGGTGTATCATACACCGCCCAACATGACACCGCCGGCAATGTGTCGATATATATTAAAAATTCGCTTTTGCTTTTCCGTTATGATATATTACTATTTCGTTTGATGATAGTCGTCACAAAAACGTCAACAATGATGCCGACATATATTTCTTCGTTTTTATTTCATTCAACATATTAGCCGGAAGTAAAATATGTTTCAGGAAATTACCGAGAGATATTTCTTCGTTTTTTTTATTAGTTATGTGCGCATACACTTTAAATAGGTTTATTTGAAATCTTTAATTTTCCACAAACATTCCACACACGCGGGAAAATGCAGAGATATATTTTTTAAAATCGCGTCATGGTGTATCCTACACCGCCCAACATGACACCGACGGCAATGTGTCGATATCTATTTTAAATTCGATATATCATTTCATTTTTCACAGTCGCTAACATAGTTTTAGACTCGGTTGAAAAAAAACGAGAAGAAAATCCGATGAAAGTTGCCGTTTATAGAACGAAATGAATTCTCAAATGCCTGTAACTTCAAGGCCATTGAGTCTCTCTCACGCCTTTATCTCCAATCTAACTCACCATATGATTTCATTTTTATCGATGGTTTTAGAGTCGGTGTCAGCAATAATTGAGAACATTCCACACACGCGGGAAAATGCAGATATATTTTTTAAAATCGCGTCATGGTGTATCATACACCGCCTAACATGACACCGACGGCAACGTGTCGATACATATTAAAAATTCGATATATCATTTCATTTTTCACAGTCGCTAACATAGTTTTCGACTCGGTTGAAAAAAAACGGGAAGGAAATCCAATGAAAGTTGCCGTTTATAGAACGAAATGAATTCTCAAACGCCTGTAACTTCAACTTCAAGGCCATTGAGTCTCTCTCACGCCTTTATCTCCAATCTAACTCACCATATGATTTCATTTTTATCGATGGTTTTGGACTCGGTGTCAGCAATAATTGAGAACATTCCACACACGCGGGAAAATGCAGAGATATATTTTTAAAAATCGCGTCATGGTGTATCATACACCGCCCAACATGACACCGACGGCAACGTGTCAATATATATTAAAAATTCGCTTTTGCTTTTCCGTTAAGATATATTACTTTTTCGTTTGATGACAGTCGTCACAAAAACGTCAACAATGATGCCGACATATATTTCTTCGTTTTTATTTAATTCAACATTATTAGCCGGAAGTAAAATATGTTTCAGGAAATTACCGAGAGATATTTCTTCGTTTTTTAAAATTAGTTATGTGCGAATACACTTTAAATAGGTTTATTTGAAATCTTTAATTTTCCACAATATAATTTACTTGCCATTTATCATTTGATGATTACGAGACAAATTCCTCTTGAGGATCGTGACAATTCATGCGCTGCGTGGAAACTTCTATTTCCAAAATGAATGAGACGATCGATGAAGAACGCAGACTTGAACAGGATGCAGCAAGAAAACGAATGAGACGGGCGAACGAGTCCATCGACGAACGTCAATGCAAACTTGCGGGGTCACCCGTGGGAATCCCACGGGCATGGATGTGTGTGACATTTCGACATATTGAGTTAGATGCTGCACATTCATTTTTACAAAATGGTTACTGGCAAGTCATCAGATCCAGAAATGGTGTAAAAACCACCGTTTAGAGGCCATTTTTCCCCGCAAAGCGGGGGTTGGCCTTTTCGGGGACCGTGGTAGTTGTTGTTTTTTTGTCCCCTTTTTGAAGCAATGTTTTACGGCCGGATGCCCTTCCTGACGCCAACCCTTTTTGCCGCCTTCAACGACAAACAGGGAATTACCAGTGAACTGGTACTCAATTAGCCGACCTCGGAAGGATGACAGGCTGAGTCAACCCCCCTGGCATTAATTCGGCGATCGACCGAGATTCGAACCCAGGATCCTAAGCCGGCACCCTAGCCGCTAGCCCAACACCAGAAATGGTGTCATGAACACAATTTATTTACGCACAAGCACAAAAGCAAGACGGGCCGATTTCCGATTCCGACGGGCCGACGGGCGAGACGGGCCGATTTCCGATTCCGACGGGCCGATTTGGAGCAAGAAAAAGAACGAGACGGGAGAAAAAGGAGAGAAACGAGACGGGGAAAGCCGATTGGAGAGGCGAGTGAGGCGCGATTGGAGAGGAGTGTGAGGCGCGATTGGAGAGGAGTGTGAGGCACGATTGGAGAGGAGTGTGAGGCGTGATTGGAGAGGAGTGTGAGGCACGATTGGAGAGGAGTGATTGGAGGGGAGTGTGAGGCACGATTGGAGAGGAGTGTGAGGCACGATTGGAGAGGAATGTGAGGCGCGATTGGAGAGGAGTGTGAGGCGCGATTGGAGAGGAGTGTGAGGCACGATTGGAGAGGCGTGTGAAGGATTGGAGAGGAGAGGAGTGTGAGGGATTGGAGAGGTGAGGGATTGGAAAGGAGAGGGATGTGAGGGTTTGGAGAGGAGAGGAGTGCTAGGTGGAGAGAGGAGAGTGTCAGGTGGAGACAGGAGAGTGTCAGGTGGAGACAGGAGAGTGTCAGGTGGAGAGGAGTGAGGGGTCACATATTATGTGAAATAACTAAATTCACACCATTTCTGGATCTGATGACTTGCCAGTAACCATTTTGTAAAAATGAATGTGCAGCATATAACTCAATATGTCGAAATGTCACACACATCCATGCCCGTGGGATTCCCACGGGTGACCCCGCTAGTATGTCAGTATAAGGCTCTGTGGTCCACTAATTCATTGCGTTGCATCAATTAAATAAGATAGGTCCCTCCGACGCCCCCATGGCATCTTCAAAGTGCCAGGTTTGCTGGGTTTGCTGCATTCGTCCTCCATCAGCCACGAGGTAATCTCGGAGAAGAAGGGGGAGGAGCCACCTTACGGGCGTAGCCCGCACCTCGTCATCAAGGGTGGAGCCCTTGCCGACCAACCAAGGATGAGTGGATATGGCTCAAGAGGGCGGGGTTATAAAACCCATTGCATCAGCCCCCACCGAGAGGGATGAGTAAGGGAGCCCCACGAGCAGTTCTGCAGAGAGAGAACCCGTCACGCAACGCCCCCACGAGAGAGATGCGGCAGATGGGAGATGAGCTTTGAATCCACCACGCAGCTTTGAGACCACGCAGCTTCGACCCGCTGCTACGCGGGAACCAGATTGCGGTGGCATCGGTGGCATCAGTGGCCGTCGAGATCCAGCCCGACGTCCCGTGCGGGATCAAGCTCCAGCCAGCGTCCCGCTGAACCTTCCTCTCCTTCCAACTATCCGTTCCTGCCTCCATTCCCCATTCGTGTGAGTTTGATTGTCGTCTGTTTTGTGTGTCTTGTCCTGGGTTAAGTAAGACTGTTTATAGGTAAGCTAATATTTGCACTGTGTCCTTCTGGTTCTTCCATCCTTCTGTATTTATTTTATTATTCTTCCTCCTTCCTTGGTTTCTTGTGACTTGTAAATAATAGCAATAAATCGTATTTGTTCTACTTACTTTTGTCTTCTTCTTCTTCACATCCGGTTCGTCCTTGTCTTTTCCCTCATTGAATACCTGTGGCGCGATTTTGGCCAACGTTTAAGGATCGGGTTTAGTTTCTGTTAAATGGTTCGTGCCGCGGTTGCTAAACCGCTCCGCAATTAACATCTGTCTGTGGACGCGAACGGGGTTGCGCACCTGCCTTTCCGGAGGGAGCTGTGCAGCGTCAGGGACCACGTCGGTCAGTCATAGACGAGGGGATTAATCCCCCCTCAATAAGGGGAACAGAGGCCGACGTTGGGTTCCGCAACAATATATATATATATATATATATATATATATATATATATATATATATACATATATATATACATATATATATATATATATATATATATATATATATATATATATATATATATATATATATATATATATATATATATATACATATATATATATACATATATATATATACATATATATATATATATATATATATATATATATATATATATATATATATATATATATATATATATGTATATATATATGTATATATATATATATATATATATATATATATATATATATATATATATATATATATATATATGTATATATATATATATATATATATACAGTGGTACCTCGGCTTACGAGTTTAATCCGTTCCGTGACGGAGCTCGTAAGCCAAATCGCTCGTAAGTCAAAGCAAATTTTCCCATTCAAATGCATTGAAATGCTATTAATCCGTTCCAGCCTCAAAAAAAAAAACACCAATTTTTTTTGTTAGGTGCTTTTAAATAACAAAAATGTACTTTATAAATAACAAATAATGTATAAACAAGCACGACCTCGTATATACTGTACATAATACAAGAGAATGTAAAGAAATAAACTGCACCTCTATCCATGAAGATATGGAGAAGTTGTTGTTTGTGTGGTTGAAGGAGAAGCAGCTCGCAGGAGATACCGTGACCGAGAGCATCATGTGTTTGAAAAGATTGAAACTCGGATATCGAGCACGGACCACGAGGTGTTTTTTCTTTTTTCTTAATCTCGGTTTCAGTGAACTTTTGCTCTGTGCTCACGTGTACTGTACCTGTACCTGTAATGGTACGTCAGAGGATGGCACCTGTTGTCATCATATTAAGTGCAAGATGTTCTGCATCGTAAGTTGGTACACCGTGGTCTTTCGGCGGTGTTTAAGCCGGCCGTCTTGG